>NC_080168.1:131230772-131338553 GCF_950295315.1 Erinaceus europaeus | reverse complement strand
CTGCAACTTGGTGGCTGAAAAGCATTAAGATGTAAAGCAGAACAAATTGTTTAATTATCAGGGACCTAAAGGTAGGAGTAGAGCAGATGAGATTTGGGGATTTTTGTGTGGGAAGAAGCTAGGAGGTCTATTTTAGGTATATTCCAAGGGGCCCATGACTCTACTTGTTTTTGCCTGAGCCCGACAGCTAACGTGCAGGTAGGCCAAAGGTATTGTCTGGGGAGATGGTGTCAGAGTTGAGACTAGGACTAGAGAGCTGGAACAGAGCAGAAACTAGCTTCCAAATATGGGAAAAGTATATAAATGTTGTTAACTCTACACCCCATCAATCTGATCTGGGGCCCTATTCAGCACAGGAGCCTGTGTGGCCTCTGAGTCCCTGTCAGTCTGAGCTCACAGTCCATGGTCACAGCTGGAACATTCTAGGCCGCTCTCATGTCAGGACCCGTCTTCCTCGAGGGGCAGAGCAGGCTGACCAGCCTCCCTTCAGAGAGTGGGGAGTCCCCGCCATGGCTGCTCTGCAGTGAGGGCAGGTCCTGGAGAGGCCCCAGGAGGGCTTGTGCTGACGTTCCTGATGGAGGTGACCAGTGATGATGGAGAGAGGGATCTGTTAGAGGTCTAGGCCATCATGTCTGTGTGGGAATCCCAGGATTCCCTGACTAGGGCCCTGGATGATGGGTGACCTAGTAGTGACAAAAAAGCCATCATTAAAGTAAATAGCATAATGATTATGCAAATAGACTCTCATGCCTCAGGGTCCAAAGTCCCAGGTTCAGCCCCCCCCCACCACCATAAGCTAGAGCTGAGCCGTGATCTGGTAAGAAAAAAACCAAATAGAATGATAATAATAAATAAAATAAAAACAATATAATTATAATGATATATAATAATAAAAAAATAAACCCACCTGCAGGGGTAATACTTCTTAAGTGGTAAAGCAGGTCTGCATGTGTCTGTCTTCTCTCTCCCTAGCTCCCCTCATCTCTCAATTTTTCTCTGTCCTATCAAGAAGGGAGAGAGAGAAAGAGACAGAGAGAGGGAGAGAGGGAGATAGGGAAAGAGGAGAGAGAAAGAGAGAGAGAGAGGGAAAGAGGGAGAGAGAGAGAGAGACGGAGATAGGGAGAGAGGGAAAGAGAGAGAGAGCGAGAGAGGCACTTGCTTGCCTCCATAGGTGGGGACTAGGGGTTTGAACCTGTGTCCTTGTGTGAGGTAATGCATTTGCTCCATTGTCTTATATCCTTTGATATTGTAGTATTGTTGGGCCGTAAGGTGTTGCAATTGTTTTGAGGCTAACTTTATTCTTATTTTTAGTAAGTATGATATTTCTTCAGTAATATTTTTGAAGTAATCTTGGCTTTTAAGGCTATGCATTTGTCTGTCGTCACTTCGAGCTTTGACTTGTGCGGCTTTACCACAGTGATATTCTTCAAATATACTCATTAGAAAGTTGATCGAGACAGTGAAGACGATACAGCATGAACTGGCTGTCTGAGTCGATCGCACACCCCTGGATTACAGTTACAATTCCTGTCCATGGGAGTCAGGTGGTAGCGCAGCGGGTTAAGCGCATGTGGCACAAAGCACAAGGACCAGCTTGAAGATCCTGGTTCGAGCCCCCGGCTCCCCACCTGCAGGGGAGTCGCTTCACAGACGGTGAAGCAGGTCTGTAGGTATCTCTCTTTCTTTTCCCTTCTCTGTCTTCCATCCTCTCTCCATTTCTCTCTGTCCTATCTGACAACAACAATAATAATTGTTGGTATGCATGAGACCCCTTCTGTTTCATTTGGTTTAAATCCCCCCTGCTTAACACTATTCTATTTACATAACCACTGCATTCTATTTACATAACCGCTGTTAACAAGTTCCACCCTCCCTCCAGGGCATTTGTGGTTCAGTGATAGGATTCTCGCCTAATCTGCCCCCTCTTTGTCACACTCTGATTTTCACCAGTCACTTTTCTCTCCACCCTCTCTATGTCACATCCTGTTTCCACCTTACTTGGCAAGTATATATAAAGACAGCATTGTGAGTTTTACAGTACTTTACCTTGAGTTTAGCTTAGCTCATCTTAGTTTGTGCTGCGTCCTCCATGAATAAAGAGATACTGCCTACAGCTCAACCATGAGTCCCTGGTCATCTGTTACCCGCCCGTGAAGCCAGCCCGGCAAAAACAACATAACCTGTCGAAAACAACAAATAATAATACAAATAATAATGACAACAACAATGATAAGGGCAACAAAAGGGAAAAAATAACCTCTAGGAGCAGTGGATTTGTAGTGCAGGCACTGAGCCTCAGCAATAACTCTGGAGGCAAAAAAAATGTTTTATTTGGTAGAACAGAGAGAAATTTAGACAGGGAAGATAGAGAGGGACATCTTCAAACCTGCTCCATCATTTGTGAAGCTTCTCCCCTGCAGGAGAGGATGAGGTCTTGAACCTGGTTCCTTGTGCATGGTAACATGTGCACTCCACTATGTGCACCGCTACCACCCAGCCTAAGTACCCTCCCTTTAAAAAATTATTTTCTTGCCTCCAGGTTTCTCTCTGGGGCTCAGTGCCTGCACTACGAACCCACTATGCTTGTGGCCATCTTTTCCAATTCTTTTTGGATAGGACAAAGAGAAATTGAGAGGTGCAGGGGAGATAGAGAGGAAGAGAGACACCTGCAGACCTGCTTCACCACTTGTGAAGCTTTCCTGCTGCAGGTAGGGAGTGGGGGCTTGAACTGGGATCCTTGCGGGTCCTTGTGCTTTGTACTACATGTGCTTAACCGGTGTGCCACCTCCCTCCCCTCTTTTTATTATTATTATTTTAAAACCCGAGCACTGATCAGCTCTGGCTTATGGATCAACTCTGGTTTATGGTGGTAATGGGGATTGAGCCTGGGACCTTCATGCCTTGGGAATCAAAGACTTTTTAAAAAAATTCTTTATTGGTAGACTAATGGTTTATAGTTGACAGTAAAATACACTAGTTTGTACATGTGTAACATTCCCCAGTTTTCCACATAACAATTTAACCTCCCCGGGGGGAATCAAAACCTTTTTGTATAACCACTGCTATGCACATCACTGGACAGCCACCTCAGTCCTTGTACTGTAGACTCCTGAGTGGGAGGGTCCCTGCCGAGGGCAATGAGTTTAACCACAAAGATGCTGTTCTCCACCAAAACTATCAGTGCCCAGGGAAGTGTCGCCTGCAGTCCAAGTGTGACTTGAGCCTGAATATTTCCCTCCCTCCCTCCCTCCCTTCTTCCTTTCCTCCCTATCTCCCTTCCTTCCTTACTTCCTTCTTACCTTCCTCCCTTTTTTCCTTCCTTCCTTCACCCCTCCCTCCTTCCCTCCCAGGATCCTTTCACCAGTCCTTGTGCTTTGCGCTGCCTGCGCTTAAACTGCTGTGCTACCTCCTGACTCCCCCTCTCTATTGTTTAGACAGACAGACAGACAGACTGATATCAGAGCACTACTTAGCTCTTGTTTATGGCGGTGCCAGGAACTGAACCTGGGACATCTGTGTCCTCGGGCTCAGAAGTCTGATGCCCTCCAGGTTTTCCATCCCTCTGACCGAGACCTGCTTTTACTTAGAAAGCCGTGCAGGTGGAGCAGAGGTGTTGAGAGCCACAGCAAGTGCCCCTCGAGGTGCCCATGGGGGAGGCAGTGACCTGGGTGAGGGGAGAGAACCTTCTGGAAGGGAGGCTGCAGCTAGTGTGTGGAAAAATTAGCCTAAGCCAGTGAGTCCACTGAGCCCACACAGGTACCCCCTTGCCAGGAGACACCCGTGGTGAAGCTCTCTGCTGGCATCTTTCTCCCAAGCTTCATACTGCAGACTCCTCCTGGGTCCCTGCACTCTCTGTCTGGGGACGGGATACAAGGCTCACCCTTGTCTGGGGACAGGGGACATGGGGCTGACCCTTGTCAGGGACAGGGGACTCGGGGCTGACCCTTGTCAGGGGGCAGGGGACACGGGGATGACCCTTGTCTAGGGACACGGGGATGTGGGGCTGACCCTTGTCTGGGGACAGGGGATATGGGACTGGCTCTTGTCTGGGGATAGGGGACATGGGGATGACCCTTGTCTGGGGACAGGGGATGTGGGGCTGACCCTTGTCTGGGGACTGGGGACAAGGGGATGACCCTTGTCTAGGGACAGGGAATGTGGGCTGACCTGTGTCTGGGGACAGTGGATGTGGGGCTGACACTTGTCTGGGGACAGGGGACATGGGACTGGCTCTTGTCTGGGGATAGGGGACATGGGGATGACCCTTGTCTGGGGACAGGGGATGTGGGGCTGACCCTTGTCTGGGGACTGGGGACAAGGGGCTGACCCTTGTCTGGGGACTGGGGTCATGGGGTGACCCTTGTTTGGGGACAGGGGACGTGGCAGTTAGTATTGGGGGTGCTGGTTAGATCTAGAAGTCTCGCAGGAGTGGGTGTTGTGCTCTGCATAGGCATTTGTGAATATCATAACATCAAGAGATTCCAGAAGATCCCTGCCCAGTAGGTTGGTGCTAATATCAGCTACCAAAGGGTGGAAGTGTCTGGTAGTCCCTTCTTGGTCTTCCCACATAAGCAAATCTCGTGTGAGAAAGGCTTAGATCAACCCTCAAACTCCATGTAAACAAGGCCCTGGGAGGAGTTCCCAACTCTGGGGAACCTCTGCTTGCCTTAAAATCGTCTGCCACCATGTCAATCAAACATTTAAAAGGAATATTGCCAATCCTTACTGTCATAGTAGGGCGACCTTGTTCTAAAACAGGAGTGGTCCACAAAATCTCAGGCTCTGAATTTGCACCATTCAGGGGTGTGCCATCTTTATGAAACTTGGACCAACAATCTCTCCTCCAATGAAAACCTTTCTGGCCTCTAGGACAAGGTGTTCGTGGCCTCTGGCTCTCTGACTGGAGGCATGCTGGCCTAGCTTCACGGGCAGGAGACAGACGACCAGGGACTCATGGCTGAGCTGGGAACGCAGTTCAATCTTTTTTGACGAGCGGGGATACAGTTCTGCAGTTCAACAATCTAATCTCTTCTAAATCCCTCTTCATTAGAAAGCCCTGTCTTTTATATCTCTTGAGGCGGAAGTGTTAGGAAGAGGAAGTACGTAGGATAAGGGGATGGGGGGAAGGAAAATATTGTGTGAACCAGTGGGGATTAAACCAATGAAAAAAATGATTATGTAAATATACCAGAGTCAAGCAATGCAACAGAAGGGGTCTTAGAAGCAGAATTTAGAAGCAGACCAACATTTCCCCCTTTGTTTTTAACTAATGGCCATAGTATCAGGAGTGCGGGGTGAACAGAAGCCTATATCGTACATGAATTTTCAAAAGAACTGGCAGAAGACACGGAGGAACAAGTAAGAGAGCAGCAAGAACCGGTGTGATGCCAAGGGGAGGCTGAAGGGGTGTTTCTTGCCTCAAAGGGCAGTGCCTATCAGGCGAAAGGGCATTTCCTGTCTCTGTGAACATCTGCCTCTGGGGGCATTTCATGCCTCAAAGGACGTTTCATGCCTCAAATGGCATTTCCTGCCTCTGTGGGCAGGACCTAGTAAGGAGGGGAGTTTCCTAACTCTGGGGGAAGGGCCTGCAGGTGAGGGGGCATGGCCTATAGAGTCTCAAGGCTGCTGCCTGCAAAGTCCATGGACTGCAGTCAGTCTTTGAGAAACCCAGCAGCATAAAGGGAAGCTGCTGTAAAGTTGTGTAAAGTGTCTAAGAGGTGTACCAGTAACTCTGATAGAAGTGTCAGTCCAAAGCAGATGACCATGGAAGAAATGCCAGGGGATGAAATGCTGCATGTCTGTCTCGATGGGGAAGGTCAGCCACCAGAATTGTGCTTTTTTGTAGAGAGTGAGCTTTGGAGTCTGTGAATCAGTTTCTTCAGGTCGTGCCAGGTCACATCATTGGTTTCGGGGGGGGCTGCTGTAGTCATGCCATCTTATGAGCAATGTTAGAGAACAGTGGTCCAAATGGATTTCCAGGGATTTCATTTGAGCAGATGCTTTTTCATGTGAAGACTTGATAGCTGAAATTCACTTACTTGTCAAACTAAACTTGTAGCAGATTAGAAGTTTACTATAATTGATAACTCCATTATAATTGGAAGTCCTTTTTAGTATGATTTTAAGGTTGTTTAAACAGTTTAAACTCAGTAAAAGAACCATGGTTAGAATCCTCAGGCATGAGAATCATTAACATAACCATTGGTTTATCTTCCCCACCCATACTCATACAGTTTTCAGGATTATACATTTCATATTTATACCAAGATGTAAAAAATATCTAAAGAGGAAAAAACAGTTTTTTGGATTGTTTCTGGATGTCTCTAGAAATCATGGCTGTGCCCAGCATTTTTTTTGTGAATGTCATACAAAATTCAGTCATTCAAATCACTCTCTTACAAAACACAACTGAAAGCAGACAGCAAAGTTAAGATATTCAGAGAGAACAATGAGGGGGAAATCGAGAGAAAAGTGGTAGGCAATTTTTGCTTCTTTCACCTTGAACCAGATTATCCAGATCTCACCATGTAGCATTATGAGTCCCCGGAGGGCTTCCTAGTCCAAAAGCTCCTCGAAATTCCATTTAGGGTGCTTCTGATGGTTCCTGCTGGATTGCGGCAGGCACCCATTTTTAAAAGCGTCTTCCCATCAAAGAAAGAATCCAATCAGGAGGGTAGAACTAACCACGTGTTTCCATTCTTGGGGACTGCCAGGGTACTGGATAATGCTTTTCAAGTTAGAGTAGTCCTTCTCCGTGGGAAACATGGGAGAGGGATTCCAGAAAGTCCCAGGGGAAATCTCCATGCATCTCCCAAGCTCTATGATCACGGTCATAAGGAACCAAAGTTCCAGGTCAGGGAACCAAAGTGTGGCCCAGAGCAAAATGTTCCAGGGACTGAGAAACTGTCTCATGAAGAAAGAGTAGAGGCTTTGGGAAACCTCTTCATAAGTAGAAAGGCAGCCCCTGGCGGATGGGTAGCCAAATTTACTTATCTGGGGATGGGCATGTTAGGTCCCATGTTGGTTGGGTGCTATATGCCAGTCCCTGTTCAGGGTGCCATTTGCTGGCCTAGCTTCGAGGGCAGGAGACAGATGACCAGGGACTCCTGGCTGAGCTGGGAACACAGTTCAATCTTTATTGATGAGTTCTGCAGTTCAACAATCTAATCTCTTCTAAGTCCTCTTCATTAGAAAACCCTGTCTTTTATATCTCCTGAGGTGGAAGTATCAGGAAGAGGAAGTACGTAGGATAGGGGGTGGGGAGAAGGAAAATAGCGCGAACCAGTGGGTATTAAACCAAGTAAAACAATGATGATGTAAATAGACCAGAGTCAAGCAATGCAACAGAAGGGGTCTTAGAAGAAGCAGAATTGAAAAGCTGACCAACAGAGGCGGGTTGCCCTGACTGGAGGTGGGGTTGCCCTGACTGGAGGCATGGTTGTTCTGACTGGAGGCGGGGTCATGGCTTATCTGGACATTGGTTATACCAATGCCCTTGGTGACCGCAATGAAAGCAGGCCCCGTTTTGCTTATGTGGGGTAGCTGCATAAGCCTGTGTCATAATGGGTGCCCCATAAGAGCCTGCTCTAAGTTCCTGTGTTGCTAAAATCCAATTATCTGAGTGTTGGTGTTTAAGACTGAGGCATGCCTGACGGAATTCCTGTAGCATTCCATCCCAGACAATAGAACACAGGAGGAGAGAACGGGCTTCAGGATTATAAATCTTTCTCTCTAAGCTTGACCACACCCTGGCAATGAAGTTAGCTAGCGATTCATCGGTTTCTTGGCAAAGGGAGAGAATGGGGACTGAGGCTGCTCCTGTGGGTGGGGTTAACCTCTCCCATGCTTGTGTTGCGCAGATGCGTACCTGTTCAAAATAACTGGCTGGAAACTTGGCTTCTGCCTGCTGAATTCCGGTTTCAAACTCTCCCTCTCCAAACAGTGCATCAAATTTCCACTCCAGCTGAATCTGACTATTTTTCTGGGATTGCTTTGTGCATTCATCATGAAAACATGCCTCCCATTGCAGGTAGAGGGGTTCTGGGAACGTAGCATGAGCTACGTCCCTCCAATCTTGCGGGGGTATTAAGGTGCTGGAGAAAGCCTCGTAAAATGGACTTGGTCCATGGGGCATGAATTCCGTCATCCTTAACTGCCTGCCTGAGTTCTCTAAGTTCTTTGGAGGAGTATGGATGCCACATCTGAGGGTTTTGTCTATTGGGGGCCACATTTACTGGGAAGGTGTGGACTTGCTTTGATAACGAGGTAGCAGCGGGGGGAGGAGTCATAGAAATGGAAGCCATTGGAGGAGTGGCAGCGGCAGCAGCAGCCAGAGAAACTGAACACGTGTCTGCCAAAATGGAACTCTTAGGACAAAATGCAGAGGGCTTAGGGTGGGTAAGCACCAAGACAATATCCCTTAATTCTTGTATCTCTGCCTCAAGGTCTCTTGACATTTTGGCAGGGAACCTTATATATATCCTGAAAGCTGCAAACATAGCCAAGAGGATCCACGGTGCGGCCCCAAGTAAAACATCTCCAAGATAGAAAGCCTGTCCCATGAGGAAAGAGTAGAGGGTTTGGGAAGCCTCTTCATAAAATGGAATGAATCCCATGGTGGAGAGGAACACGGGGCCGCAGAATTCAAGCGGCTGTATACTTACCTGCATCTGGGTGGGTTCAGGCATCGGCCAGTGGGCAGGCAGTGGCTGTGGCTGGGTAGTGTGCCCGGCAGGCAGGCGGGGCAGGGGTTGCGGGTGCCAGCCGCAGGTGCACGGTTGGGTGCAGAGGGTGCTGGGAGTGCAGGTGCTGAGACGATGTTTCTGGCTTCCGCCGGGACCCAGAGGCGCAGAGCGGAGCTGAGAGGTGCAGGTCCAGGGAGACGAGCAGATTCTCTCAGGACCTCTGTTCAGGGCGCAGGGGCTGCGGCTGCGCCAGGCTCCACCCTGTGGAGATGTGGAGCCAAGGACTGTGAGCAACACCAGCCGCGCTACCTCAGCTGCCTCGCTGCCTCAGCCGCGTCTACAGGGGGCGAGGTGGGTTATGACCTGGAAAGACCATGTCCACAGAGGCCGCTGCACCCCAGCCCTGCACCGGGACTCCCCTGCCCCATGCTGGGCGCCAGGTGTCGCTTTGCGGTGGTGGGATGTGGAGGAGAGAGGAAAAGAAGATCCAGAGTGGAGAGGGAACACAATTCTTTGTTCACACGAATACCTCAGTGTTGGGTGAGAGTGCAGGGGTTCGGGCCACGTGGAGCTAGCCAAATATGGGTGTCCCCCACTACACGCACAAACCTTATGTCACCGAGGTAAAAAATGGGCAAGAGAGAGGGTGGGTGGAAGTAGGAGGGCTTTTTATAGGGCAACAGCCAGGAGTGACATGTCGGGACAGGATTGGTTGGGAAAGGCACTTGA
Source organism: Erinaceus europaeus (assembly GCF_950295315.1). NCBI lineage: Eukaryota > Metazoa > Chordata > Mammalia > Eulipotyphla > Erinaceidae > Erinaceus > Erinaceus europaeus. Next base: position 131,329,140 of record NC_080168.1, on the reverse strand, counting down.
GAATACCATATTAACTCTCGTGAGATGTGGCAGAGCCTGAGGGGACAGCTTGGCAGATGTGACTGCATCTGTATAATTCCCCAGCATGTTGGTCTGCTTCTAAATTCTGCTTATAAGACCTTCTGTTTTGATCATCACATTAGGTTCGCTTGTATTACTTATGATGTGGTCTATTTACATAATCACTGTTTTACCTGGGTCCCGCCCTGCCTGCAGGGTGTTGGTTTAATCCCCACTGGTTAGATGGAAGCTTTCTATGTTCTGTTAACGCTCTTTTTTTTTTTTTGCTCCGCCCCCTCTCCTATTCATTTCCTTTCCCTTGTCACTTCTGGTGAAGAGATGCATAAAAGGCGATGTGTCTGATTAATAAACAAGATACTGCTTCCCAGCTCAGCCATGAGTCCCTGGTCGTCTGTCTCCCGCCCGTGAAGCTAGCCCAGCAAATGGTGCCTAAACAGGGACCGGCAAATGCCTTATCCACTGCGCCACCTCCTGGACCACGAGACACATCATTCCATCAGAGCACTAGCAAGATTTTGAATGTTGCCCTGAGCGACATTCACAGCATGCACCACTTCATCTCTGATCACCTCCTTTCCTCTGGGGTGTTCTCACCACCAAAATGTCACCTCCCAGGTCCCACAAGCTCTTTTTGTTTTGGGGGTGGGTATTGTATGCACACTGATTCCACCACATTTAGCCCTGGGCCACTGTCTTTTTCATTAGTGAGAATCCATTTAAGATAGAAGCATGCCTGCTTTTGTCTTGGAAACTATTTAATGATGAAGGTCCGGGCGGTGGCAAACTGAGTTAAGTGCCATAGTACAAAGCACAAGGACCTGAGCAAGGACCCAGGTTCGAGCTCCTGGCTCCCCCCATCTAGGCGGGAAGATTCATGAGTGGTAAACCAGGGCTGCAGGTGTCTCTCGGTCTCTCTCCTGCTCTGTCTCCCCCTCCTCTCTCAATTTCCCTCTGTCCTGTCTAAAAAATGGAAAAAAATAGCCTCCAGGAGCAGTGGATTTATAGTGCTGGTGCTGAGCCCCAGCAATAACACTGGAGGAAAAAAAAAGAAAGAAAGAAAAGAAATAAAGAAAGGAAGAAAGAAACTATTGTGCAAGGACCGATAAGGACCCCGGTTCAAGGCTCCGGCTCCCCCCGTGCAGGGGAGTCACTTCACAGGTATTGAAGCAGGTCTGCAGGTGTCTATCCTCCTCTCCCCCTCTCTGTCTTCCCTCCTCTCTCCATTTCTCTCTGTCCTATTCAATAACAACGACATCAGCAACAACAATGACCATAACAAGGTTACAACAAAAGGGGAAAAATGGCCTCAAGGAGCAGTGGATTCATGGTGCAGGCACTTCTTCTTCTAGCGTTTGCCGGTGCAGGCACTGAGCTCCGGCAATGACCCTGGAGGCAAAAAAGAAAGAAAGAAAGAAAGAAACTATTTAATGATGAAAGTGTGAGTGAGAGAACTTGAACATCATTCTGGCATCTGTAGCACTGGGGATCGAACTCGTGACCTCATGCCTACAAGGCCTGCTCTCCACCACTGAGTTACCTGCCTTCTGCTTGTTAGCCTCTGTTTTCATAGCGGCTGTCGCATCTTTTGACGCACAGGGGTCCTCAATAATTGTCACCAGCCATGCTGGGCAAAGAGGCGTATTTGACACAGTGTAAACTGATGAGAGAATCGGTCTAGTTTACAAAGGCCTGCGTGAATCATCTTTTATGTCTCCGGTAAGGCCCATGTCTTTGGGATTTGCACAGCACTCACTAGAATCCATTAAAAATACGGTCTGCCTGCTTAGAAATTGCTGGCTGGCCAGCCCTCATAAGGTGCAGAGTTAAAATCACGTGTGGACAGCTGACTGCTGACTGCTGTTTAGCTCCCCGTGGCCCACAGACAAAGTCTACATGTTCAGAGACTTCTGCAGAGACCTCGCTTCCTTAAGGCCTGTTTTTATTCCTTTCTCAGCCTTGGCTTATGGGCCATTTATTTTATCTCCCAAAGGCTCCATCTGACGGTTGTTTTAGTCTGTCTGATAGAATTTTAAATGTCAGGGCTCAGTGTACGAGGAGGCTCTCAGGGTTCATGAGAGCCCAGACCACACAGAGCATAAATCTGGCCCCACAGGTTGACAGCCTTGGGTGACAGGGCAGGCGGAAGGCTCCTGCCCACAGTCGAGGGATGTGGTGTGACCTTCCTCTGGGGCACTGAGGCCACGGATCCCTCTGAGCCGGCAGGAAGCTCTGCTGGGATTCCACTGGACGATGATCAGCCGGAGATGCAGTTGTGGTGAGAAGGGATCTTGAGGGCTCTCTCCTGTACATGGTGTGCCTGCACACACACACTCACACAACATACACACTCACACACACTCACACACACATACATTCACACACTCACACAAACTCACACACACACACACACACTCACACAAACTCACACACACACTAACACACACACTCACACACACACTCACACACACACTCACACACACACTCACACACACTCACACACACACTCACACACACACACACACACACACTCAAACACACACACACTCACACACTCACTCACACACACACACTCACACACACACTCACACACTCACACACTTACACACACTCACACACACTTACACACACTCACACACACACACACACTCACACACACACACACACTCACTCATTCACTCACACACACAGACACACACACACATACACACACACTCACATACACACTCACACACACACTCACACACACACTCACACACACTCACACACACACACACACACACTTACACACACTCACACACACTTACACACACACTCATACACTCACACAAATTCACACACACACACACACACTCACTCACACACTCACTCATTCACTCACACACACACTCACACACAGACACACACTCTCACACACATACACACACATACACACTCACACATTCACACACACACATTCACACTCACACACACACTCACATACTCAACACACACACTCACATACTCATTTACTCACACCCACACCCACACACATTCACACACACACACACACACACTCACACATACACACTCAACACACACACATACACACTCACACACACAGTCACACACACAACCCACATACACACTCACATACACACACACACTCACACAGTCATATACACAACTCTCACACGAAATCACTCACACACACTAACACACATACACACTTGCACACACAGACACTTGCACATACACAAACACACAAATTACTCACACTCACTAACACACACACAAACTCACTTGCACACACACACACTCGCACACACACTCACACACACTTGCACACACACTTGCATAACACACACATACGCTCGCAACACACTCACACTTGCACACACACTTGCATAACACACACATACACTCGCACACACACTCACACTTGCACACACACACACACACACACACACACTTGTATACACACACAGCTCACTCACCCACTCTGTGTGTGAGGAGTGTGAACACAGCAGTGAATGTGGAAACGCTCAGCTGCAGACACAGGCTACTCTCCTCATGGCTGCTGCTCTCCCCACGTGCAGCTAGTGGAGCTTTCTCCATGTAAACACTTCCCTTCACACCCCTCAGTCCCTCCCCTCTACCCAGAAGCCTTCAGGCTTCTTTCAGAATCATCCTGTTTGCGATTCACACCTGCTCGAACACCACTCCTCCCTGGGAGTTTCACTAATAATCTTCGCTAATAGTTTTCTTTTCTTCTTTTTAAATAATATATGTTTTTTGTTTATAAAAAGGAAACACTAACAAAACCATAGGATAGGAGGGGTACAACTCCACACAGTTCCCACTCCCAGAACTCTGTATCCCATCCCTTCCCCTGATAGCTTTCCTATTCTTTATCCCTCTGGGAGTATGGACCCAATAGTTTTCTCTCTGATTGTGATGAGATACAGTTTTGGAAGGCTGACAGAACCCCCAGGGGCTCTTTCTCACGACTGGTGTTATGGAGATCTGAGGAGGGAGGATGACGCTGACCTGGCCTGAGCAGAGCACCCCTGCAGCTGGACCCACAGTGCCAGGCCACTCAAGTGTCTACTGCGGGGGCTGCAGACGGCAAAGGTAGAACATATCTGCGTAGGCCATAGGCCAGCTCTCAGGACAGCTGCGCTCAGACCCCATGCCTGCAAGTGGGGGCTGTGAGGTCCCTACTATACACCTCTGAGGTGTGAAGGTGGAGGCAGCTGGAGGAGACGGGTTATTTATTTATTTTAATGTTTAATGGTGACTTAATGATTAACAAGATTGTAGGATAAGGCTGGTATAATTCCACATAGTTCCCACCACCAGAGTTCTGTGTCTGATCCCCTCCCTATTCTTTATCCCTCTGGAATATGGACCCAAATTATTTTTCTTTTTTTTGTTGAAAACAACATTTTATTGTTTATTAACACCCTTAATATGATTAAATTTACATAATAATATATTAAAAAATTTAATTAATTAATTTTATTTTGTTGCCCTTGTTTTTTTACTGTTGTAGTTATCATTGTTGTTGTCGTTGTTGTATAGGACACAGAGAAATGGAGAGGAGGGAAAGACAGGAGAAGAGACAGAGAGATACCTGCAGATCTGCTTCACCACTTGTGAAGCTTTCCCCCTGCAGGTGGGGACTGGAGGCTCGAACCCGGGGCCTAGTGCACTGCAATGTGTGCACTCAGCCAGGTGCACCACCGCCTGGCCCTTGCAGACATTTACTTCTCATAGTTCCAGAAGTGACTTCTGCCGGTCCCAGTTCAGGGTACCAGTTGCCAGGCTAGCTTTGTGGGCGGGAGAGAGACAACCAGGGACTCGTGGCTGAGTGGGATGCAGTTCAGTCCTTATTGACGAGGAATACAGTTCAAGCTAGCTATCTCTAATCACAATCCTGTCCTTATATATCTCCTCAGGTGGAAGTGTCAGGAAGAGGATGTGCGTAGGATAGGGGGTGGGGAGAAGGAAAAAGCGAACCAGTGGGGATTAAAGCAGTGCGGGCAAAACAGTGATGATGTAAATAGACCACAGCTGCAAGCAACGCAACAGAAGGGGTCTTAGAAGCAGAATTTAGAAGCAGATCAACAATTCCCCCTTTCTTTTTAACTAATGGCCATAGTATCCAGAGTGTGGGGTGAATAGAAACCTATATCGTACAGGCATTTTCAAAAGAACTGGCATAAGACATGGAGGAACAGAATAGAAGAGAAGCAAGAACCAGTGTGATGCCAAGGGGAGGCCTGAAGGGGGGCGTTTCCTGACTCAAAGGGCAAGGCCTAGCAGGCGAAAGAGTGTTTCTTGCCTCTGGGGGCATCTATTGCCTCAAAGGGCGTTTCATGCCTCTGTGGGCAGGACCTAGTGAGGGGGGGTTTCCTGACTCTGGGGACAGGGCCTGCAGGTGAGGGGGCGTGGCCTATAGAGTCCCAAGGCTGCTGGCTGCAAAATCCATGCACTGATGCGGTCAGTCTTTGAGAAACCCAGCAGTGTAAAGGGAAACTGCTGTAAAGTTGTGTAAAGTGTCCAAGAGGTGTGCCAGTAAGTCCGATAGAAGTGTCAGTCCAAAGCAGGAAGAAATGCCAGGGGACGAAACGCTGCACGTCTGTCTTGATGGGGAAGGTCAGCCACCAGAATTTCGCTTTTCTGTAGAGAGTGAGCTTTGGAGTCTGTGAATCAGTTTCTTCAGGTCGTGCCAGGTCACATCATTGGTTTCCGGGGGCGCGTTGTAGTCATTCCATCTTGTGGGTGATGTCAGAGAACAGGGGTCCAAATGGATTTCTGGGGGTTCCATTTGAGCAGATGCTTTTTCTTTTTTTTTAAATTTATTATTTTTTATATTTATTTATTTATTTATTTATTTTCCCTTTTGTTGCCCTTGCTGTTTTTCATTGTTGTTGTAGTTATTATTGTTGTCATTGTTTTTAGATAGGACAGAGAGAAATGGAGAGAGGAGGGGAAGACAGAGAGGGTAGAGAAAGATAAGACACCTGCAGACCTGCTTCACCACCTGTGAAGCGACTCCCCTGAAGATGGGGAGCCGGGGGCGAGCATATGCGTTTTCATGTGAAGATGACAGCTGTAATTCACTTACTTGTGAAACAAAACTTTTAAAGATTTTTTTTAAACGTCATAAGCTCTATAGAAGAACCATGGTTAGAAGCCTCAGGCATGAGAATCATTAGCATAACCATTGTGTTATCTACCCCACCCATACTCATACAGTTTTTAGGATTAAACATTTCACATTTATGCCAAGACGTGAAAAAAAATCAAAAGAGAAAAAAAAATTTTGGGGACTATTTCTGGATGTCTCTAGAAATCATGGCTGCATCCAGCATTTTTTTTGTAAAGTCAATGTCATACAAAAATTCAGTCATTCAAATCACTCTCTTTGAAACACAACTGAAAGCAGACAGCAAACTTAAGATATTCAGAGAGAACAATGAGGGGGGAATCGGTAGGCAGTTTTTGCTTCTTTCACCTTGAACCAGATTATCCAGATCTCACCATGTAGCATCATGAGTCCCCGGAGGGCATCCTAGTCCAAAAAGCTCCTCAAAATTCCATTTAGGGTGCTTCTGACGGTTCCTGCATGATTGCAGGCATCTATTTTTAAGAGTGTCTTCCCATCAAAGAAAGAATTGAATCAGGAGGGTAGAATTAACCACATGTCTACATTCTTGGGGACTGCCATGGTACTGGAGAATGCTCTTCAAGTTAGAGTAGTCCTTCTCCACAGGAAACATGTGAGAGGGAGTCCAGAAAGTCCCAGGGGAAATCTCCGTGCATCTCCCAAGCTCTATGATCACGGTCATAAGGAACCAAAGTGTGGCCCAGAGCAAAATGTTCCAGAGACAGAGAAACTATCTCATGATGAATGAGTAGAGGCTTTGGGAAACCTCTTCATAAGTAGAAAGGCAGCCCATGGCGGATGGGTAGCCAAGCGGCTTTACTTATCTGGTCTTCTTAGGTCTGCTGCTTGTGTGTGGAGCCGAGGTTCATGCCCCACACTGGGCGCCATATGCCAGTCCCAGTTCAGGGTGCCAGTTGCCGGGCTATGTTCGCGGGTGGGAGAGAGACGACCAGAGACTCATGGCTGAGTGGGATGCAGTTCAATCTTTATTGATGAAGAATGCAGTGCAAGCTAGCTCTCTCTAATCACAATCCTGTCCTTATATCTCTCCTGAGGTGGAAGTGTCAGGAAGAGGATGTGCGTAGGATGGGGGTGGGGAGAAGGAAAAAGCGAACCAGTGGGGATTAAAGTAGTGCGGGCAAAACAATGGTTATGTAAATAGACCACAGCTGCAAGCAATGCAACAGAAGGGGTCTTAGAAGCAGAATTTAGAAGCAGACCAACAGACTTCAAGACCGAGGTCCAGGGCTTTGATCCTGGTGAGGACCCTCCTCTTGGTTTGTTGGTGGGGGGGGGTCCCCTGGCCATGCTTTCACGTGGTGGTGAGGGAGGAGGAAGGGAGAGGGGGGAGGGATGGGTAAGGAAGGAGCTCTCACTTCTCTGGGCACTGGTGTCATCCATGGGGGCTCCGTCTCCTGGTCTCACACCACCATTTTAGGGCACAGCTTTTGCACTTGAGAATTTTAGGGGGAGAGACGCAGGGACACCGGGATCTGGTAGCTGCCGTCACCCCCCCCCCAAACACTCAGGATCCCTGCTGAGGCCTAATCCATCCACAAGATGTGGGTTCTGCTGACACGTGCACCAGTGCTGCAGTGAGGGTGCCCCCACCCTGCCTTCTTCCTTTCCTCCCCCTTCTCTCCCCTCTCCTCCCTCCCTCCCTCCCTCCCTCCCTTCCTCCCTCTCCACTCTCCTTAATTCTGTTATCTGTACTATGATGGGCGTGGTGTTTGGCTCATGGGGTACAAGCCTCAGCTGAAAGCCCTCAGCCCCAAGCCCACTATTACTGCCTAACATGAGCCTAGTTGGGGCGAGAATGGGGTGCCCAGGGCCAGCAGAAACATCCAGGAGGGGTGTCCTCAGACAGACGTGTGGTCACGGAACTCCTGTATTCATCTTGGTGGGTTTATGATGGTCTGAATTCACATTTTTGTTTGCATGTGGATGATGATCATTCTTAATCATTTTGCCTCCAGGGTTACCTCCGGGACTCGGTGCTGGCATTCCGAATCCACTGCTCCTGGAGGCCGTTTCCCCCATTTTATTGGACAGGACAGAGAAGTTGAGAGAGGAGGGGGAAATAGAAAGGGAGAGAGACAGAGAGACCTCTGCAGAACTGCTTACCGCATGTGAGGCGATCCTCCTGCAGGTGGGGAGCCGGGGTCTTGACCCGGCATCCTTCTGCGGGTCCTTGTGCTTCCTACTATGTGCACTTAACCCAGTGTGCCACCGCCCGACCCCCGAGTGGATAATTCCCTGCCGAATATCTGTAAACCCACAACAGGGGTTAAGCCAAGTCCGGGCAGCCCAGCTCTGGATGTGATTTGAGCAGGGGGGCTCCTTTCCTTGGTGACTTTTGTAGAGAGGGTGGTTTCCTCTGGTCTAGAATATGCGGCAGCTTCACGAATTCAAGGTGGGGCCCTCAAGGGGCTTGTCACCCTGTGTTCACTGCTCCATGGCCATTCGGACTCACCTCAACAGGCTCAAGGCCCTTTGTGCTTCCTGGCTTGACAGTTTCTGCAGTGACCACTGGGTGGCAGTGTGTCCCACAAAATGCTCACTTGTGGGGCTGGTGTGTGGCTTCCCTGAGGCTGGAGGCTTGGAGGTTTAAAAGTTGTTGCTGTCTCTTAGATTTTTAAAAATTTTTTATTGATTTAATAATGATCGACCAGACTGTAGGATAAGAGGGTCCACACAGTTCCCACCACCAGAGCTCCATGCCCCATCCCCTCCATTGGAAGCTTCCCTATTCTTTATGCGTCTGGGAATATGAACCCAAATTCTTTATGGGGAGCAGAAGGTGGGAGTTCTGGCTTCTGTCACTGCTTCTCCACTGGACATGGGTGTCGGCAGGTGGATCCACACCCCCAGCCTGTGTCTGTCTTTCCCTAGTGGGGCAGCGTTCTGGGGAGGGGAGGCTCCAGGACATATGGGTGAGGCCGTCTGCCTGGGAAAGTCAGGTTGACATAATTGTAGCATCTGCAACTTGGTTGCTAAAAAACATCAAGATATAAAGCAGAAAAAATAGTTTAATAATCAGGAACTCAAAGGCAAGATTAGAGTAGGTGAAGTTTGAGGTCTCTATTTAAAAATTAAATTAAATTTAAATTAAAATTAAAATTTTTGTTTTTGCTTTTGTCTTTGCCTCCAGGGTTATTGCCGGGGCTCGGTGCCTGCACCATGAATCCACTGTTCCTGGAGGCCACCTTCTCCCCTTTGTTACCCTGGTTGTTTTATCATTGTTATAGCCATTACCATAATTGTTACTGATGTCACCGTTGCTGGACAGGACAGAGAGAAATGGAGAGAGGAGGGGAAGACAGAGAGGGAGAGAGAAAGACAGACACCTGCAGACCTGCTTCACTGCCCTGCAGGTGGGGAGCCAGGGGCTTGAACCGGGATCCTTAAGCCGGTCCTTGCACTTTGCTCCACATGCGCTTAACCTGCTGCGCTACCACCCGACCCCCAGAGGTCTCCATTTTGGAAAAATCTAGTAGATCTATTTTAGGTATATTCCAAGGGGCCTATGACTTTACTGGTTTTTGCCTGATCCTGACAGCTACCATGCAGCTGGACCCAGGTTATTGTCTGGGGAGAGATAGTGTCATGGCTGGAAAAAGGACTAGAAAGCAGGATTGGGAGAGTAGCTCCCAAATATGGGGAAAGTGTATAAATATTGTTAACTGTCAACCCCATCAATTTGATCTGGGGCCCATATTCAGCACAGGAGCCTGTGTAGCCTCTGCATCCCTGTAGGTCTGAGCTCACATTCTGTGGTCACAGCTAGGAACATTCCAGGCTGCACTCATTTCAGGACCCATCTTCCTGGGGTGATAGGTAGAGTATGTTGTTCAACCTCCCTTTGGAGAATGGAACATTCTTACCATTGTTGATCCACATTGAATGCCAGGTCCTATGGGGGACCCACAAAGGGGTTTGTTGTTTCTGATGGAGATGACCAGTGACAGTGGAGAGAGGGATCTGTTAGAGGTCTAGGCTTGAATTTTTTTATTTTAATTTTTATTCATAAAAAGGAAACACTGACAAAAACCATAGGATAAGAGGGGTACAACTCCACACAGTTCCCACCACCAGAACTCCGTATCCAATCCCCTCCCCTGATAGCTTTCCTATTCTTTATCCCTCTGGGAGTGCCGGGATAGCCTGAGGGTGCTTCTTCCTGAGCAAGTGCTCTCTGGGTTGGAGAGAACTCGACTGGAGCCAACCTAGGCTGCTGTGTGGGAGAGGGATCAGGAACTCGTGCCGAGCTAGCATCGCAGGAGATACACTCTGGGACTCTCGGAGCCAGAAAGCAATTCCAAGTGTTTTTACTCAGAAAAGCAGCTTATATATATACTCGCCAAGTAGGGTGGAAACAGGATGTGACGTAGAGAGGGTGGAGCGAAAAAGGACTGGTGGCGATCAGGGTGTGACAAGGAGAGGGGGCGGAGCAAATGACATCATTAACCAGTGGGATTAAACCAGTGCCCTGCAGGCAGGGCGGTGCTTAGTTAAGCAGGATTAGAGACAGAAGCTTTAAACCGGGGGAGTTGACATACTACCCAACATGGGAGCATGGACCCAGGGTCACTGTGGGATGCAGAAGGTGGAAGGTCTGGCTTCTGTAACTGCTTCCCCGCTGAATATGGGCGTTGGCAGGTGGATTCACACTCCCAGCCTGTCTCTCTCTTTCCCTAGTGGGGCCGGGCTCTGGGGAAATGGAGCTCCAGGACACGTGGGTGGGGTCGTCTGTCCAGGGAAGTCTGGTCGGCATCATGCTGGCAACTGGAACCTGGTGGCTGACAAGAGAGCTAACATACAAAACCAAACAAATTGTTGACTAATCATGAACCTAAAGGCTGGAATAGTGCAGATGAGGAGTTGGGGGGGTTTCTGTTTTGTAGCTAGTTAGTAGTCCAATTTAGTTATATTCCAAGGAGGCCATGACTCTACTAGTTTTTTTTTTTCTTCTTCTTTTTATTGAGCCTGACATCTGATATGTGGGTATATAGAAGTTATTGTCTGGGGAGATGATACCATGGCTGGAAAAAGGATCAGAAAGCTGGATCAGGGAAGAGAGTAGCTCCCAAATATAGGAAAGGGGTATAAATATTGTTGACTGTAAACCCCATCGATTTGATGTGATCTGGGGCCCATATTCAGCTTAGGAGCCTATGTGGCCTCTGTATCCCTGTAGATCTGAGCTCACATTCTGTGGTCATGAGTAGGAACATTCCAAGCTGCCCCAATTTCAGGACCCATCTTCCTCAGGTGTAGCATAGAGTATGTTGTCCATCCTCCCTTCAGAGGATGGAACATTCTCTACCATTGTTGATCCAAGTTGAAGGTAAGGTCCTATGGGGGCCCACAAATGGGTCTATTGTGTTGTTCCTGATAGAGATGACCAGTAAGAATGGAGAGAGGGATTTATTCGAGGTCTAGGCCCATCATGTCTGATTGGGAATCTCAGGACTCCCCGACTAGGCCCCCAGCTGATGGGGTGGCCTGATAGTGACTAAAGAGTTATCATTAAAGTATGCCAGTCTCTTGCCCTAATTCAGCTTTTGCAGTCTTTGCTTTGATATGGATAGCTTTGGAGTGACTGAGGGAAGTGTAATAGGAGGTAGGTGAGGAGGGTATCTAAGTCTAATTAGACACTATTTCATTATGAACTTGATACTGATTCACTGCAGACTATTGTGTACTTTTGCTTTCAGGTATATATTTTGCCCTAATTTAAGGATGCATGTGAACATATGCTCTATCTCATGGGACCTGGTCTATGTCTAGGCTTTGGGACTTTGTTTTCTTTAATACCAGAAATGGTATTAAAGAATCCTATGAAAGGAAAGGTCTCACCTGAGTAATGAGGCTGAAGGGTTGACATTCCACACCTGATGTCTCTGGACACAGTCTGAAGTGAAGCATGCCGAGGTGGTACTCATTGCATTGATTAGGTTGAGATCAGCAGATGTGATATCATTTGGTATGAATTGAGAGAAGCATGCAGGAAAGTGAGCCCCAGCCTAGAGGTTCCACGACTGGGGAAATATAAGCTCTAAAGAGGAAGCAGGAGGGTCCTGCTGTCTTAGGGGTAAGAAGGCAATGATAGTTATTGCTATAATCACGTTATTTGGTAATTGGGGTAACTTTGAAAAATCCCTTTGTTAGGATTTGCTGTATCATACACAACATCACCATAATTTATGTCCTTTGACATTATTTGTATATAGCTGTGCCACCAGTTGCTTCTGTTCTCCCTGGTCTAAGCTTTTAAGAGAGTCAACATATCAAAGACTCAGCTTATGGTCTGTGCATTAAAAAGTTTGAGAGGCTCAATCAATTTTTCCCCTCTCATATTAATTAACTAGTGATTTATATGACTACTAGTTAATAGATGTGTACATAAACACCATTCCCACCACCAAAAGACTGTCTCATCCCATCTCCCAACCCCCCATCCCCAGTGAAACAGAACATCCACCATCACCCTCAACCCAGGGTTTTTACTTTGGTGCCCTACTCCAAACTCAGTCAAATCCTGCTTTGAGTTTCCCTTTCTTTTTTTTTAATATTTATTTAATTTATTTATTCCCTTTTGTTGCCCTTGTTGTTTTATTGTTGTAGCTATTATTGTTGTTGTCGTTGTTGGATAGGACAGAGAGAAATGGAGAGAGGAGGGGAAGACAGAGAGGAGGAGAGAAAGATAGACACCTGCAGACCTGCTTCACCGCCTGTGAAGCGACTCCCCTGCAGGTGGGGAGCCGGGGTTCGAACTGGGATCCTTATGCCGGTCCTTGTGCTTTGCACCACCTGCGCTTAACCTGCTGTGCTACAGCCCGACTCCCGAGTTTCCCTTTCTGTTCTTCTTTCTCAACTTCTGTTGATGAGTGGGATCATCCTATACTCATCTTTATCTTTCTGACTTAGCTCACTTAACATAATTCCTTCTAGCTCTGTCCAAGATGGGTCAGAGAAGGTGGGTTCATTGTTCTTAGTAGCTGCATCTCATGTTTACTACTAAGATGAAGCTGTGTTCTTTTCCCTGGGGGTGCTGGAGGTGAAGCGGAAGCTCAAACGGTGGTAGAGACAACCATGACTGGGGGATTTCACGTGTCTGCACAAGGAACGGTGCTGGACTGCCCTGCGCATCACTGAGAGCAAACGCAGCCTCAGCCTCCGCTCTGTCCGGCCATTCAGACTGCAGCCCCTGCTGAACTGGGCTTGGGCCCCTGTGCATGGCCTCCCACTCACACCAGGTGTGTGGGGTCGGTGTGGGCCCCTCGCCCCCACAGCTGAGCCCATGGAGAGGTGTGGCTGCCTCGGCCCTTCCCCTCTGGCTCCTGTGGAAAGGCCTCTAGGTCACTCAGCATGGGCGTGGGGCGTGTGGTGACAGGAGTGGTGGAATAAAGAAATAAAAAATAGATAAATAAAATAAAAGAATTTCACACCATGATAGAAAAAATGTGCTCAGATCAATAACATTAATACTTCACAAAAACAAAACAAAACAGAAGCAGATTTTTTTTTTTTTGAGAATATGGAGAAAAGAGAGCCACCATTAGATGGGCAGCCTATTTGTGCAGTCAAAAGTGGAAGACAGTGTGACTGCTTCTGAAGAGATGGGGGGCGGGGAGATGGAGTGCTCAAGGACTCAGGTTCAAGTCCCAGTCCCTCCCGAAAGAGTGGGGAGCTTCATAGGAGGTGAAACAGTGATGCAGGTCTCTCTCTCTCTCTTTCCACCTTCCCTCTCAATTTCTGTCTCTATTCAAAAAGAAAGAAAGAAAGAGAGAAAGAAAGTCTATAGGCCACCATCAAAGTTCAGTGTGCTCCAAGCCGGCTGAGACGTGGAACAGGAGCCTGTGAAATACTTTTCCGTATTTGGGAGCTTCCCTCTTCCCTAGCCAGCAGCTTTCTGGTCCTGTTCCCAACTGTGACACCATCTCCCCAGACAACACCTTTGGCCCACCTGCATGCTAGCTGTCAGGCTCAGGCAGAAAGGAATAAAGTCATGGGCCCCTTGGAATAGACCTAAAATAGACTTCCTAGCTTCTTCCCACATGAAGACCCCAAATCGCATCAGCTCTACTCTTACCTTTAGGTTCCTGACTATTAAACAATTTGTCCTGCTTTACATCTTTTTTTTTCTTTCTCCAGGGTTATTGCCGGGGCTCAGTGCCTGCACTATGAATCCACTGCGCCTAGAGGCTATTTTTCCCCTTTTGTTGCCCTTGTTATTTTATCGTTGTTGTGGTTATTATTATTGTTGCTATTAATGTTGTTGTTGGATAAGACAGAGAGAAATAGAGAGAGGAGGGAAGACAGAGAGGAGGAGAGAAAGACAGACACCTGCAGACCTGCTTCACCGCCTGTGAAGCGACTCCCCTGCAGGCGGGGAGCCGGGGGCTCGAACCGGGATCCTTATGCCGGTCCTTGTGCTTTGCGCCACCTGCGCTTAACCCACTGCGCTCCCGCCCGACCCCCTGCTTTATATCTTAATGCTTTTCTAGCCACCAAGCTGCAGATGCTGCCATGACGCCATCCTGACCTCCCTGGGCAGACACCCTCACCCATGTGTCCTGGAGCCTCCCCTCCCCAGAGCCCTGCCCCACTAGGGACAGACAGACATAGGATGGGGGTGTGGATCCACCTGCCAACACCCATGTCCAGTGGAGAAGCAATGACAGAAGCCAGAACTCCCACCTTCTGCTCCCCATAAAGGTCTCTGGTCCTGGGGCCGGGTAGTGGTCCACCTGGTTGAGCATATATGTTACAGTGCACAAGGACCCAGGTTTGAATCCCTGGTCCCCACCTGCAGGGGGGAAAGCTTCATGAGTGGTGAAGCAGGGCTGCAGGTGTCTCTGTCTCTCTCCCTCTCTATCTCCCCTCCTCCTCTCAATTTCTGGCTGTCTCTATCTAATAAATAAATAAAGATAAAAAAAAAAGAATTTGGTCCTTACTCCCAGAGGGATAGAGAATAGGGAAGCTTCCAATGGAGGTGATAGGATGTGGAACTTTGCTGGTGGGAAGTGTGTGGAATTGTACTCCTGTTGTCCTATGGACTTGATCATAATTAAATCAATAAAAAGAAAAAATTAAATCAATAATCAGAAATCAGTGTTCCTCCTCCGGATAACCTGTGTTCTGTAGTGAGCCTGGTGAACTCCACGAGATAAAGCTTACCATGTTGGTATTTGCTAAGAAGGGAGACAGAGCAGGGCTTAGAGAGAGGACAGGGAAGCTGACCTAGGAGGGAAATGAAATTGCAGATGGAGGAGAGAACTCAGGCCGTGATTGGTTTGGGCAGAGCTGAGTTATGAAGAGAGGTTTGGCCGGGGGACCCTGTTGAAGGGATGGAGGGCCTGTGTGTTGCACCAGCCTGGCCTGGGGAAGCTTTTTCTTTTCCTTTTTCTGTTTGGGATAAGGCATTGATCCATCTCTCTGGTCATGAAACACTGAGCAGGGCTGCACACTTTCCTCAGCACTAAGCATGTCCAGGATCGTCTTTGGGGAGCTCACAGGCCAGAAGCCAAAACCACCAAGAGCAGCCTCCTAGCAGGTGGCTGAGGAGGACTGAAACGTGACGTTCTAGAGCCTTCCCTGAGCAGTGCAAAATAGGAGATTTCCTTCTGTGTCCGCTCCTGGCATGTAGCACGGCATCTGGCCTGAACTCAGACAGACCAGCCCTCTATTAAGATCCTTCCCATTATTAGCCCTCTCTTCTGTTTCTCCACTGCTTTGGTTTTTTATACTAGTGATTGTAACAATGGCGTACAGGATGGCGAGACAATATGGCTCAGCTCCACACCACACACACCACCATCATGTGTCTCCGTCCCCCCACGGTGATAACCGCCATAGTGCTTACAAAGTCTTAGATGAAGCTTGCTCCTTCTTTCTGTTTGCAAGTTCCTGAGTTTCAATTGTCTGTATTCCACATAGAAGTAAACCAGTCTTCCACTTCTTTCCTGACTTCACTAAGTGAGTAGTTTTTTGCTGTGATAAATAGTAGCTTACAAGATTGTAAAATTGCAGGTTACAGATGCACACCACACCCACCACCAGAGCTCTGTGTCCACATCCTCCCACCTCCCAAAGATCACCACCAGAGTTCTCGCAAGGTTTAGACACACTTTACTCCTCTCTCTCTCTCTCTCTCTCTCTCAAGTTCAAGTGCATCAGATCACTAGACTACACGTAGGAGTAAGACCATCTGGTAGCTGTCTTTCTTCCTTTCTTTAAATATTTTGTAAATTATTTCATAATGATTACCAAGATTCTAAGATAACAGGGGTTACAATTCCACACAGTTCCCACCCCCAGAGTTCCGTGTCCCATCCCCTCCATTGGAAGCCTCCCTGTTCTTTATCCCTCTGGGAGTATGGACCAAAGATCTTTGTGGGGAGCAGAAGGTGGGAGTTCTGGCTCCTGTCATTGCTTCTCTGCCAGGACAGCCTGAAGCAGAATTTAGAAGCAGACCAACACTTCCCCACTGGTGTTGGCAGGTGGGTTCACACCCCCATGGTAGCTGTCTTTCATTTCTTTACTTACTTGCTAAGTATAATCACCTCCAGTCATATCCACTTTGTCCTGAGGACGGGCACAACACTGTCTTTTAAAAAAAAATTAAAAAATATATTGAAATGACTTAGAATGAAGACACTTTCTTTTCTTCCCCCGTCCCCCAGGGTTATTATTGGGGCTCGGTGCCTGTACTTGAATCCACCAATCCTGGGGGCCATTTCCCCCCCTTTTTTTGCCCTTATTATTCTTGTTATCGTTGTATTTTCTGTTGTTGTTGGATAGGACAGAGAGAAATGGAGAGAGAAGGGGAAGTCAGAGAGGGAGAGAGAAAGACCCCCCCCTGCAGGTGGGGAGTTGGGGGCTCGAACCAGGATCCTTGAGCCAATCCTTGTGCTTCACGCCATGTGTGCTCAACCTGCTATACTACCGCCCACCCCCCTTTAAATGACATTTCTTCTCTTTTTAAACATTTTTAGTTATTATTGGATAGAGACAGAGAGAAATTGAGAGGTGAGGGGGGAGATAGATATCTGCAGCCCTGCTTCACCACTTGTGAAGCTTCCTTCCCCCCTGCAGGTGGGGACCAGGGGCTTGAACCTGGGTCCTTGTGCACTGTTAGTGTGTGCATTTAACCAGGTGTGCCACCACCTGCCCCCCTTTAAATCGCAGAGTGGTATTCCATGGAATATATGTCCTGTAACTTCTTTACCCTTAGGGACCTATTGTGACTTTCTCTGTTGAATTCTGGGTCGAAAGCCTGTGTAAGTTCTGAGGCTTCTCACCATTTCGCTTACTCTCCTCTCCAGACACAGGGGCCTCCACCCAGGGGGCGCCTCTTCCCTCTCTCAAAGCCTTTTATTAAGATGCCTCCGGCCAAGGCTGAGCTAGTTCTCTTCCTTCCTTTATTAATTTATTCACTTATTTATTCATTTCACTTGAGGAAGAGAGGCCACACCACTGCTCTGTGGCTGCAGAGACAATTTCTTTATGATTTTATTTACTGGAGCTGGTTGGTGGCACACCTGGTTGAACACACATGTCACAGTGTGCAAGGACCCAGGTTTGAGCCCCCAGTCCCCACCTGCAGGGCAGAGGCTTCATGAGTGGTGAAGCAGGGTTGCAGGTGTCTCTCTGTCTGCCTCCCTCTCTATCTCTCCCTCCCCTCTCTATTTCTGGCTGTGTCTATCCAATAAATAAATGAATATAGATTAAAA
Organism: Erinaceus europaeus; assembly: GCF_950295315.1. NCBI lineage: Eukaryota > Metazoa > Chordata > Mammalia > Eulipotyphla > Erinaceidae > Erinaceus > Erinaceus europaeus. The sequence continues at coordinate 131,311,230 of NC_080168.1, read as the reverse complement.
ATTTTTAAGGATTTTATTTATTGGTCGACATTAATGAGAGAAATGAAAAAAGACAGAGAAGGTCAGGGTCCTTCTGGTACGTGCTGCCGGGGATTGAACTCCACACCTCACACTTGAGAGCTCAGTGCTTTACTCACTGTGCCACTGTCCAGGCCAGCGCCGCCTCCTGAGAAGCACAGGGAGAAGCTCTGCACATGAAGCAGTCAGTGAGGGGCACAAAGAGGGGCTGGGTGGTGCACATCCAGTCGAGCACACACATCGCCATGCTCAGGACCTGGGTTCGAGCCCCCACTCCCCACCTGCAGAGAGTGGTGAAGCAGGTGTCTGTCTCCCCCTCCCCTCTCTATTTCTCTCAGTCCTGTCAAGTAAAATCGCAAGGAGGAAATGGGGGGCAGTGGCCGCCAGGAGCGGTGGATTCATCATGTAGGCACTAAGCCCCAGTGATGACCCTGGTGGCAATAAAAAAAAAATAAAGTAAAATGAAAGTCGGGCGGTAGCGCAGCGGGTTAAGGGCACGTGGCGCAAAGCACAAGGACCGGCATAAGGATCCCGGTTCGAGCCCCCGGCTCCCCGCCTGCAGGGGAGTCGCTTCACAGGCGGTGAAGCAGGTCTGCAGGTGTCTGTCTTTCTCTCCCCCTCTCTGTCTTCCCCTCCTCTCTCCATTTCTCTCTGTCCTATCCAACAACAATGACATCAACAAGAACAACAATAATAACTACAACAATAAAAACAAGGGCAACAAAAGGGAATAAGTAAATATTTAAAAAATATATGTAAAGGGAGTCAGGCTGTAGCGCAGCGGGTTAAGCGCAGGTGGCGCAAAGCACAAGGACCGGCATAAGGATCCCAGTTCGAACACCGGCTCCCCACCTGCAGGGGAGTCGCTTCACAGGTGGTGAAGCAGGTCTGCAGGTGTCTGTCTTTCTCTCCCCCTCTCTGTCTTCCCCTCCTCTCTCCATTTCTCTCTGTCCTATCCAACAACAACGACAACAACAATAATAACTGCAACAATAAAACAACAAGGGCAACAAAAGGGAATAAATAAAAAAATAAAATATTAAAAAAAATATATGTAAACATTTTTAAAAAAGAAGAATGCAAAGGACAATGTAAGACAATTAGCAGACATGAGCTCTTAAAGTCAGACCATGTGTCACTGGGTTCCCATTCAACACAAGTATTCATTCTGGGGGCCTAGAGTTGCAGCGGGCTAAGGGCACACAGTACGGAACCCAAGGACCGGCGTAAGGATCCCGCTTCCAGTCCCTGGCTCAACACCAGCAGGGGGGGAAGCTTCACACACGGCAAAGCAGGTCTGCGGGTGTCTTTCTCTCCCTCTCTCTCTCTCTCAGATCCTCTTCTCTCAATTTCTCTCAGTCCTATAAAAATTTAGAAAAAAAAAACCCCACAAATGACTGCAGGAGCAGTTGATTTGCAGTGCAGGCACCAAGCCCCAGAGATAGCGCTGGAGGCAAGAGAAATTAGAATAATAAAATAAACGCATCCCAAGCACCTACTAGGCTCTGTCCTAAGCTCTGAGAACTCTCCGGTAAAGAGGACAGATGGGCCCTCAAGACATAAGCTGCAGCCTCTGGCAGGCTCTGGGATGAGAGAAGGCCCAACAGGCGGCGCTCTGACATGAACCGGCACTAGAAATGCTGTCAGAGCTCAGGGCAGGTGCCGCATTCCTGGAGAACACCTCTCTGGTGTTCTAGCGCCTGAGTGAAGGCGGGCTGGAGCCAAACAATCTCTGTACCGGTCAATCGACAGGACATAAGGACAGAGACAGAGAGAGCACAAAGCGAGACGCAAACTGGACATGGCGCGTCTCACCAAACCCAGGACTCTGGGGAATGTGGTGGGGGGAGAGGGGGAAAACTCCGGGGCCTGGTGCATACGAGGCTGCCTGCATGTGTCAGTGACTGCATGGGAAGCACTGACCCCTCCATTTAAAAATGTGGAAAGAACCCCAGTGGTCCTGGCAGCCCCCAGCCTGGCTAGTGCCGGCTGCCCAGAGACACCTGCACCCCTACCCCAGGACCTTTGCACGGCACTGCCCTTGTTGTGTGTGTGAGCGCCTAGCCTTCCCCCAAGGCTGTCTGCAAAGACTCAGACGCCAGCACTCAGATCCAGAGTTCTCACTGGCCTCCAGATGAGGGGCAGGGCCTCAGGGCAGAGACCAGATGGGGTGGGTGCTCCCCCAGGCTCCAGCCCCCCCCCCCCAACTCCACAGCCACTGCCTGGGCCCCATCACAGAAGTTAACGCTGACTTGAGCTATTTGACCACTGTCTCTCTCCCTGGCCTGGACTCAACGCTTCACCAGGACAGAGTGTCCTTTTCTTTTCTTTTCTTTTCTTTTCTTTTCTTTTCTTTTCTTTTCTTTTCTTTTCTTTTTTTTAATGTATTTTGTTTATTTATTATTGTGATGAGACAGAAAGAGAGAGAGAGAAAGAGAGAGAGAGAGACAGAGAGAGAGTGACACCAGAGGCCTGCTCAGCTCTGGTTCATGATGGTGCTGGAAACTGAACCTGGAGGGTGGGGGTGGACAGCATCATGGTTATACAAAGAGACTCTCATGCCTGAGGCTCCAAAGTCCCAGGTTCAGTCACACACACCACCATCAGCCAGAGCTGAGCTGTGCTGGGGTGGGGGGAGGAAGAATTGAACCCAGGACCTCAGAGCAGGAGTCTTTTTTGCAGAGTAACTGTGATGTCTCCCTTGTATTATTAGTAATAGTAATAGTAATAGTAATAGTAATAGTAATAGTAATAGTAATAGTAATAGTAATAGTAGTCATCATTGTAGCATTTTCCCCAGAGCCCTGCTCAGCTCTGGCTGATGGTGGTGCTGGGGACTGAACCTGGGAGTTCAGAGCCTCAGGTGTGCAAGCCTTTTGCAGAACCACTGCGCTGTCTCCCAAGCCCCACGGTGTGCGTCTGCCTGTCACAGCCCCATAAGTAGCAGTGGAACGCCCGGGTGGACTGGCTGTGGCGGATCTTGGAGCCTGGCAAAGCAGAGGAAGAGGAGGCCCCCGTGGGGCTGCCCAGGTGGACATGAAAGGTCTCGGCCCGGGCTCGGCCCACACGGAGCAGATGGCGCTGGAGCTGCTGCCTCCTGACGTAGGTCCTGGGGCTGTGGGAGGCTGGCGGGGCCCCAGCAAAGGGGCAGCTGGAGAGAGGGCGCTCCTCTGCTGCTGTGCTTCTCAGTGCCGGGGTCAAACGGCGGCTGCCATCCACGTGAGCCCTGCTCTCTGCCCACTGAGCCACCTCCCAGCCCCAAGGGGGGGCCCCCTTATGAAGCAGCAACCCATCCCCGTGTTAACAGCCTGGCGACTTCCACCAGAAGATAAAAGGCTTTGAGATGGGATGGGACACAGTCTTCTGGTGGTGGGAATGGTGTTTATGTACTCTCCTGTTCATCTGTAGTCATATAGATCACTATTTAATTAATATCAGAGGGGAAAAATTGATTGAGTGTCTCAAACTTTAAAAAAATACATTTATTTATTTATTTATTTTCCCCTTTGTTGCCCTTGTTGTTTTTGTCTCAAACTTTTTAATGCACAGACCATAGGTTGAGTCTTTGATATGTTGACTCTCTTAAAAGCTTAGACCAGGGAGAATAGAAGCAACCAGTTGCACAGCTATATACAAATAATGTCATAGGACATAAATTATGGTGATGTTGTGTATGATACAGCAAATCCTAACAAAGAGATTTTTCAAAGTGAACCCAATTGCCAAATAATGTGATTATAGCAATAATTACCTATTGCCTTCTTAAACTTAAAGACAGCAGGAACCTCCCACTTCCTCTATAGAGTTTATATTTCCCCCAGTCCTAGAACCTCTAGGGTGAGGCTCACTTTCCTGCATGCTTCTCTCAATTCATACCAAATGATATTGCATCTGCTGATCCCAACTTAATCAACACAACAAGTGCCACCTCAGCATGCTTCACTTCAGACTGTGTCCAGAGATGTCAGGCACGGAATGTCAACCCTTCAGCCTCATTACTCAAGTGAGACCTTTGCTTTCATAGGATTCTCTAATTCCATTACAGGTGGTTCACTTCCTAACAAAGTCCCAAAACCTAGATATAGACCAGGTCCCATGAGATAGAGCATATGTTCACATGTATCCATAAATTAGAGCAAAATATATACCTGAAAGCAAAAGTACACAATAGTCTGCAGTAAGCAAGTATGAAGTTCATAATGAAATGGTGTCTACTTAGATTTATATACTCTTCTTAATATTTCCTATTATACTTCCTTCAGTCACTGCAAAGCTAACCTTATCAAAGCAAGGAGCAAAAGCTGAATAAAGGCAAGAGACTGGCATACTTTAACGATGACTCTCTAGTCACTATCAGGCCACCCCATCAGCTGGGGCCCTATTCAGGGAGTCCAGAGATTCCCAAACAGACATGATGATGGGCCTAGACCTCGAATAAATCCCTCTCTCCATTCTTACTGGTCATCTCTATCAGGAACAACAAAACAGACCCCTTTGTGGGCCCCCATAGGACCTTGCCCTCAACTTGGATCAACAATGGTAGAGAATGTTCCATCCTCTTAAGGGAGGATGGACAACATACTCTATGCTACACCTGAGGAAGATGGGTCCTGAAATTGGGGCAGCTTGGAACGTTCCTACTCATGACCACAGAATGTGAGCTCAGACCTACAAGGAGGCAGAGGTCACACAGGCTCCTAAGCTGAATATGGGTCCCAGATCACATCAAATCGATGGGGTTTACAGTCAACAATATTTATACCCCTTTCCCATATTTGGGAGCTACTCTCTTCCCTGATCCAGCTTTCTGGTCCTTTTTCCAGCCATGACATCATCTCCCCAGACAATAACTTGGATCCACCTGCATATCAGATTTCAGGCTCAGGGGAAAAAAAAAACAAAACTAGTATAGCCACAGGCCCTTTGGAATATAACTAAAATATACCTACTAGGTACCTAAAAAACAGAGACCCCCCCAACTCTTCATCTGCACTATTCCAGCCTTTAGTTTCATGATTAGTCAACAACTTTATATGTTAACTCTTTTTTTCAGCCACCAGGTTCCAGATGCTAGCATGATGCCAACCAGACTTCCCTGGGCAGATGACCCCACCCATGTGTCCTGGAGCTCCAATTCCCCAGAACCCCGTCCCACTAGGGAAAGAGAAGAGGCAGGCTGGGAGCAAGGATTGACCTGCTAATGCCCAAGTCCAGCGGGGAAGCAATTACAGAAGCCAGACCTTCCACCTTCTGCATCCCAGAATGACCCTGGGTCCATGCTCCCAGAGGGATAAAGAATAGGAAAGCTATCAGTGGAGGGGATGGGATAGGGAGTTGTGGGGGTGGGAATTGTGTGGAGTTGTACCCCTCTTATCCTATGGTTTTGCCAATGTTTCCTTTTTATAAATAATAAAAAAACCCTAAAAAAAATAAAACAAAAGGCTTTGATTCGAATCAGAATCTAACCATTGGTGGATAGAATCCACACAGTAGAATCCATCAGGATAAAACAAGGCCTACTGAGGTTGTGGGGACACAGGAACCCTCCTGCACTTCTGAGGGAAATGTCAACCCCTGAGGAGAACAGTCTGGAGAACTCTCAGAAGGCTAGAAATGGACCTACCCTATGACACTGCAATTCCTCTCCTGGGGATAGATCCTAAGGAACCCAACACACCCATCCAAAAAGATTTCTGTACACATATGTTCATAGCAACACAATTTGTAACAGCCGAAAGCTGGAAGCAACTGTTGTCCAACAACAGATGAGTGGCTGAGAAAGCTGTGGTCTATATACACAGTGGAATTCTATTCAGCTGTTAAAAATGGTGGTTCCACCATTTTCAGCCCATTTTGGATGGAGCTTGAAGAAATCTTGTTAAGTGAGATAAGTCAGAAATAGAAGGATGGATATGGGATGATCTCATTCTCAGGCAGAAGTTGAAAAACAAGATCAGAAGAGAAAACACAAGTAGAACCTGGACTGGAGTTGGCACCAAAGTAAAAGACTCTGGGGTGGGTGGGTGAGGGGGAGAATACAGGTCCTGGAAAAGGATGACAGAGGACCTAGTGGGGGTTGTATTGTTATGTGGATAACTAAGAAATGTTATGCATGTACAAACTACTGTATTTACTGTCAAATGTAAAACATTAATTCCCCAATAAAGGGGAAAAAAGAAAAACAAACAAAAAAGCAAGGCCTCCTGGCTCAGGGTGCTGGACCTGATGGTGGAAAGGGACTAGGCTAGTGGAGAGAGTGTCTTGCAGACACCCATCACGTGGAGGTGCAGTTGTGCCTGCTAACAACTGTAAAGCCTTAACTCCCAATAAAGTGGGACAAAGACAATCAAACAAAAACAAAGCCCCTGAAAACTTCAGGAGAAATTACCTTGAAGAGATGACAGTATGAAGTTTAACTCAATTCTCAGCGTGACAACGTCCCCCCTCACAACTGAATTCTTGGTTTTATGATATAGACTGTATATTTCTTGAGATATAAGATGGTTAATTAGCCTGTCAGGTAGGCATTATATAAATCTTACCTTGTTAGTTAAAGCAAGAATTAAAAAAAAAATTTTTTTTTTTAGACATTTGAGAAGCAGAGCAAAATAGAACCAGTCTCCAGGATCTTCCCATCTCGGCCCCTTGGCTCACTGCCTGAACCCTCACACGCAGAGGTGACGGGAAGAGGCCTGGTGTTATTACTGCCTCTCGCCTCTGCTTATTGTCTGCATTAAAGGAACGTCTGCCTGTGATGGGCTTTGCAGCTGAGGATGTGAGGAGGCTGCTGTGGGCCCCTGGGGGAGGCCCAGGGGTCATTTTATACCACAGTGAGCTGGATGCCCGAGGATCTGAGGGAAAACTCATTAGGTGCAGAACGGGATCTTCTTTGGGGCTGGGCTGGTGTTCAGTGACCCTGCAGGTGACCTTGCTCACTCCCGGGTCGCCGGCCGGGCTCTGTCTGCTGGTGGCGAGGGAAGCTTCCAGAGAGGGAGAGGGCACAGATCTCCGAAGAAGCGAGCCCCCAGGAGCCGCTGCTGCCAATTACTGCACCTGTCAGCATTTGACAACAGATGGAATTAATTCAGAAACCCAAACAGTCGGCAAAGAACCGAACACAATTATCTAAGAAATTAAGTTCTCCCGTTGCCATGACCTTTAATCAATCACCCGACCGTTAATGTTAATTTTGTGATCTAAAAATCATAGTTGGATTTGCATTTTAATGGCTGCTAAATCAGTGTCATCAGGAAGAAATAATGGCAGGGTGGCCTTTCGTGACAAGCCCTCGCTGCCTAATGGCGGTGCAGAGAGCGAGGAAACGGTGTTCGGAAAAGGTTTTGTTCCGCCTTCGAGCAGATGCACGGAGCTGCCCTTCTAAAATGAAAAAAAACAAGCAATTCCCCCCAAATATCACCACCTGTTGTTATAAATAGACCTGAGCTGTAAAATGGAGCTCACGCTTCATGGCAAAGCCGTTAGGGCCTCCGAGCCGCCTCCCGCCGCCAGGCCTTCATCCAACCATCACAACCTGTTAACTCCTCAGTTTGGAAGCTTTCAGCCAGCCACCAGGCCCCATCCCTAACCAAGAGAGGTGGCCTGTGGCTCTGGGCTAAAAATAACAAGTCACCGACCTCGGGGATAGAGATCACATATCCCCGCGCCCTGTGCGGGCCGCCAGAAGCTTGCCACACGCCACCTCTGTGTTTAGGGACTCCTTCAAATCGTGATCCAGACACCCAGTGGCAGCGTGTTTCCCAGCTAATGAACCTGACCTTCAAGCAGCAGCAGCATAGGAGCCTAATTAAATCAGGGCATCGCCAGCCTGTTGGTAGGCTATTGATAATGCAGCGGGGTCCTTGCCTCTCTGAGTGGTGGGAGGGGGCTGTGAAACGACACACCTGTGGTTATCCTGGGATCTAGCCTCAGACGCCTTGAGCTGCACACGGTGGTCTCTGTCTGAGTATTGACTGTGTAGCAGTCCCAGACATCAGACTCAGGAAGTCGGCGTGTTTCTTGCCTGGAACGCAGGGCCCCCCTGCCATCTCTTGGGACAAGTTCTCTACGAATCATTTTTCCTAATAAAAGAGGTCTTGAACTTAGGAGTTTGGGAAAAAGATAAGCTTCTTTAAAAATAAAGACCTTCGGAGTTATATTTTTTTACCCCCGCCCAGTGCAGGACAGTTATAGGGAAGGGAAGGAGAAATGTGAGGGATAAATACCAACTTTTATTTTGTTTTTCCCTTCAAAGGAAAGGTGGTGGTGGTACACGGGGAGGGAGAAGGTTCCTGCCAAGATTACAAAACTCCATTTCATAAAAGATTTATTAGCCACGGCAGAGGGAGATTGCTGAATGGAGCCTGATAAATGCCTCACCTTTTTTCTGCTGCTTTGAAATTATGGGTCTGTCTGTGAAGTACTGATTAATTCATACTCACTCAGTGACATACGCCCTCCCCCTCCTGTAAGCATTTTACTTCAACCAATAAAGAACCCTGGGTGGGACGCACACTCACTCGTTTAGTTTTGGAACTCACACGGCCATCCATGCGGCGAATCACAGGAAGAAAGGGAAGAGTCACTGCGACAAGACTTGTCTACCTTACAGACTCTCGCCTGCCCGCCCGCCCGCAGGTTTTGTTAATCTCTCAAGTGGCACAAAATAGAAGACTTGCCTAACACCCTTTAAAACAGGGTGGCACCTTATGTGGAAACTCCAGAGACAAGTATCTTTGCTTTTCTATTTAATTTATTATTGGATAGAGACACAGAGAAATTGAGAGGGGAGGGAAAGATAGAGAGGGAGAGAGACAGAGAGACACCTGCATCTCTGCTTCACCACTCATGAAACTTTTCCCATGCAGGTGGGGACCAGGGGCTCGAACCTGGGTCCTTGGGCACTATAACGTGAGTGCTTAACCACGTGTGCCACCACCTGGCCCTTTTCTTTTCTTTTTAATTTAAAATTTAAAAAAAAAATTTATTTACTTATTTATTTATTCCTTTTTTGTTGTCCTTATTGTTTTTATTGTTGTAGTTACTATTGTTGTTGTTGTTGGATAGGACAGAGAGAAATGGGGAGAGGAGGGGAGAGAAAGATAGACACCTGCAGACCTGCTTCACCGCCTGTGAAGTGACTCCCCTGCAGGTGGGGAGCCAGGGCTCGAACTGGGATCTTTATGCCAGTCCTTGCGCTTTGCGCCACCTACGCTTAACCTGCTGCACTACAGCCCGACTCCTTCTTTTTAATTTTTTATTTATAAAAGGAAACATTGACAAAACCATAGGATAAGAGGGGTACAACTCCACACAATTCCCACCCCCAGAACTCTGTATCCCATCCTCTCCCCCAATAGCTTTCCTATTCTCTATCCCTCTGGTAGTATGGACCCAGGATCATTGTAAGGTGCAGAAGGTGGAAGGTCTGGCTTCTGTAATTGCTTCCCCGCTGCACATGGGCGTTGGCAGGTTGATCCATACTCCCAGTCTGCCTCTCTTTCCCTAGTGGGGCAGGGCTCTGGGGAAGTGGAGCACCAGGACACATTGCTGGGGTTATCTGTCCAGGGAAGTCTGGTTGGCATCATACTGGCATCTGGAACCTGGTGGCTGAAAAGAGAGTTAACATACAAAGCCAAACAAAGTGTTTACCAGTCATGGACCTAAAGGCTGGAATAGTGCAGATGAAGTGTTGGGGGAGGGGTCTCGATTTTGTGGATAGCTAGTAGGCATATTTTAGTTATATTCCAAAGGGCCTGTGGCTATACTAGTTTTTTTCCCCCCTGAGCCTGAAATCTGATATGCAGGTGGATCCAAGTTATTGTCTGGGGAGATGATGTCATGGCTGGAAAAAGGACCAGAAAGCTGGATCAGGGAAGAGAGTTGCTCCCAAATATGGGAAAGGGGTATAAATATTGTTGACTGTAAACCCCATCGATTTGATGTGATCTGGGGCCCATATTCAGCTTAGGAGCCTGTGTGACCTCTGCCTCCTTGTAGGTCTGAGCTCACATTCTGTGGTCATGAGTAGGAACGTTCCAAGTTGTCCCAATATCAGGACCCATCTTCCTCAGGTGTAGCATAGAGTATGTTGTCCAGCCTCCCTTCAGAGGATGGAACATTCTATACCATTGTTGATCCAAGTTGAGGGCAAGGTCCTATGGGGGCCCACAAATGGGTATGTTGTGTTGTTCCTGATAGGAATGACTGGTAGCAATGGAGAGAGGGATTTATTCGAGGTCTAGGCCCATCATCATGTCTGTTTGGGAATCTCTGGACTCCCTGAATAGGGCCCCAGCTCTTGGGGTGGCCTGATAGTGACTAAAGAGTCATTGTTGAAGTATGTACCTGACCCCTTCCTTTGCTTTTCTCTGAGACTGATGGCAGCAATTGGAATCTTGTGTGTGTGTGTGTGTGGTGGGTAACCCCATCCAGATCAAGAGAGAAATTAGCTGGCATCTGTTCTGAATTCCTAGAGTAAATCGATTGAGTTTTGGGTGGAGTATTGGTGGATTCGAGACTAGAAAAGTGGCAATGAGTAGATGCCAGGCAGTGGATCGAGAGCCAGAAAAGCTGTTTGCCCTAGAGAGTTTCGGGGAGAAGCGCCAGTCATCTGTCACAGGGAGATGACCAGAAGGTTTCTGTGGCTTGAGGTAACCTGAGAAGTGACTTGCAGGTGTTTCTCCCACACCCCTTCTGTTACATTGCTTGACGTTGTGGTCTATTTACATCATCATTGTTTTCATTGGTTTAATCCCCACTGGTTCACACGCTTTTTCCTTCTCCCCACCCCCTATCCTACGTACTTCCTCTTCCTGACACTTCCACCTCAGGAGATATACATAGGACAGTATTTTCTAATGAATAGAGATTAGATTGTTGAACTGCAACCCCGCTCATCAATAAAGATTGAACTGTGTTCCCAGCTCAGCCATGAGTCCCTGGTCGTCTCTCTCCCACCTGCGAAGCTTGGCCAGCATATGGTGCACCAACATGGGGCATGAACCTCGGCTCCACACACAAGCAGCAGACCTAAGAAGACCAGATAAGTAAAGCCGCTTGGCTACCCACCCGCCATGGCCTGCCTTTCTACTTATGAAGAGGTTTTCCAAAGCCTCTACTCTTTCTTCATGAGACAGTTTCTCTGTCTCTGGAACATTTTGCTCTGGGCCACACTTTGGTTCCCTGACTGGGAACTTTGGTTCCTTATGACCATGATTGGAAGATGCTTGGAGATGCGCGGAGAGTTCTCCTTGGACTTTCTGGACTCCCTCTCAATGTTTCCCACGGAGAAGGACTACTCTAACTTGAAGAGCATTCTCCAGTACCCTGGAAGTCCCCAAGAATAGAGACATGTGGTTAGTTCTACCCTCCTGATTCAATTCTTTCTTCGATGGGAAGATGTTTTTAAAAATGGGTGCCTGCAACAATCTCACAGGAACCGTCAGAAGCACCCTAAATGGAATTTTGAGAAAATTTTTGGACTAGGTCACCCTCCAGGAGCTCATGATTCTACATAGTGAGATCTAAATAATCTGGTTCCAGGCGGAAAAAAAAAAAACAAAAATTACCTACTGGTTTTCTCTTGATTCCCCCTGTTGTTCTCTCTGAATATCTTAAGTTGCTGTCTGCCTTCAGTTGCATTTTGTAAAAGAGTGATTTGAATGACTGAATTTTTGTATGACATTGACTTTAAAAGAAAAATGCTGGACGCAGCCATGATTTCTAGAGACGTCCAGAAATAGTCCAAAAATTGTTTTTTTTCTCTTTTGATTTTTTACGTCTTGGAAACGTTTAATCCTGAAAACTGTATGAGTATGGGCGGGGTAGAAAAAGAAATGGTTATGTTAATGATTCTCATGCTTGAGGCTTCTAACCATGGTTCTTCTATTGAGCTTATACTGTTTAAACAACCTTGAAATCATACTAGAAAGGACTTCCAAAATTACAAAGATACTTAAACCAATTATAATGGAGTTATCAATTATAGTAAACTTCAAATCTGCTACAAGTTTTGCTTCACAAGTAAGTGAATTACAGCTGTCAAGTCTTCACATGAAAAAGCATCTACTCAAATGAAACCCCAGAAATCCATTTGGACCCCTGTCCTCTGACATCGCCCACAAGATGGCATGACTGCAACGCACCCCAGGAAACCAATGATGTGACCTGGAACGACCTGAAGAAACAGATTTACAGACCCCAAAGTTCACTCTCTACAGAAAAGCGCAATTCTGGTGGCTGACCTTCCCCATTGAGACAGACGTGCAGTGTTTCATCCCCTGGCATTTCATTACTGGTCATCTGCTTTGGATTGATACTTCTATCGGACTTACTGGACACCTCTTGGACACTTTATACAACTTTACAGCAGCTTCCCCTTATGCTGCTGGGTTTCTCAAAGACTGACCACAGCAATCCATGGACTTTGCAGCCAGCTGCCTTGGGACCCTATAGGCCATGCTCCCTCACCTGCAGGTCCTGGCCACAGAGGTAGGAAACCTCTCCTCCTTACTAGGTCCTCCCCTCAGAGGCAGGAAATGTCCCCTCCTTACTAGGTCCTACCCCTAGAGGCAGGAAACACCCCTAGAGGCAAGAGATGCCCACAGAGGCAAGAAACACCTTTTAATCTGATAGGCACTGCCCTTTGAGGCAGGAAACGCCTCTTCAGGCCTCCCCTTGGCATCACACTGGTTCTTGCTGCTCTCCTATTTGTTCCTCCATGTCTTATGCCAGTTCTTTTGAAAATGCCTGCACGATATATGTTTCTGTTCACCCCACACTCCTGATACTATGGCCATTAGTTAAAACCAAAGGGGGAAATATTGGTCTGCTTCTAAATTCTGCTCCTAAGACCCCTTCTGTTGCATTGCTTGACGTTGTGGTCTATTTACATAATCACTGTTTTCATTGGTTTAATCCCCACTGGTTCACACGCTTTTTCCTTCTCCCCACCCCCTATCCTACATACTTCCTCTTCCTGACACTTCCGCCTCAGGAGATATATATAGGACAGGATTGTGATTAGAGATAGCTAGCTTGCACTGCATTCCTTATCAATAAAGATTGAACTTCATTCCCAGCTCAGCCATGAGTCCCTGGTCGTCTCTCTCCTGCCCACGAAGCTAGCCCAGCAGGCCAGTATTTTAAAATTTTTGTTTTAAGCATTTTATTTATCTTAAATTTTATTTATTTATTTATTTATTTATTTTTATTTTGACAGGACAGAGAGAAATTGATATGGGAAGGGGGAGAGAGAAAGAGGCACCTGCATCCCTGTTTCACCATTTGTGAATCTTTCCCCTGCATGTGGGGAGTGGAGGCTGGAACCCAGGTCCCTGTGCCTGGTGATCTGTGCACTTAACTGGGTGAGCCACTGCCTGGCCCAGTCTTAAATATCCTAGTTATGGGGAAGGTGGTGGTGCATCTGGTTAAGCGCACATAGTACTAAACACAAGGATCCTGGTTTGAGTCTCTGGCTCCCTGCCTTCAGGGGGAGAGCATTGGATGCATTGGATCGACCTTCTCGTGGTGCATCCCGTGAGTACCCATTCATTGGGGAAACTGATGATCCTTCCTAGCCGACTGAATCCACATGGATCCCAGTCACTTTCAAAGCCAGCAACAAGCAGCTCCTGACAGCTTTCAACCTGACGTTGTTGACTGGCTACGGAAGAAGGGCAAACGCTAGAAGAAGAGGAAGAAGGGGGAGAGCTTCACTAGTGGTGAAGCAGGTCTGCAGGTCCCCTCTCTATCTCCCCCTCCTCTCTCATTTTTTCTCTGTCCTATTCAATAAATGGAAAAAATGGTTGCCGGGAGCAGTGGAATCATAGTGCTGGCACTGAGCCTCAGCAATAACCCTGGAGGCAAAAAGATAGATAGATGGATAGATAGATGGATAGATAGATAGATGGATAGGTGGATAGGTGGATAGGTGGATAGGTGGATAGATGGATAGATGGATAGATGGATAGGTGGATAGATGGATAGGTGGATAGGTGGATAGATGGATGATGGATAGATGTTGGTATGCTTCTAATTCTGCTTCTAAAACCCCCTTCTGTTTCATTTGGTTTAATCCCCCCTGCTTAACACTGTATTCTATTTACATAACCACTGTTAACTAAGCACCACCCTCCCTCCAGGGCATTGGTGGTTCAGTGGTAGAATTCTTGCCTGCTCTGCCCCTTCTCCTTGTCACACCCTGATTTTCACCAGTCACTTTTCTCTCCACCCTCTCTACATCACATCCTGTTTACACCCTACTTGGCAAGTGTATTAGTTTTAGTTTAGCTTAGCTTGGTTTAGATTGTGCTGCGTTCTGCATGAATAAAGAGATACTGTGTACAGCTCAGCCATGAATCCCTGGTCGTCTGTCTCCTGCTCGCGAAGCTAGTCCAGAAGATAGATGGATAGATGGATAGACGGTTAGATGGATAGACAGATATATAGGTAGATGGATAGATGGATAGATGGATGATGGATAGATGGATAGATGGGTAGGTGGATAGATGGATAGATAGATGGATAGATGGATAGATAGATGGGTGGATAGATGGATAGGTGGATAGATGGATATATGGGTAGATGGATAGATAGATAGGTAGATAGAGACCAGATCACTGTTGAGCTCTGGCATGTGGGAAGGTGTGTGCACGTATGTGAACATGCTAGGAAGCAGACCTGGGGCCGCTGGGACTTCAGACATGCACGTTGGTGCCCTACCAGGTTAGTTGGCCCTTCTAATTTCTTTTTTTTGTCCTCCAGGGTTATTGCTGGGGCTCGAATCCACTGCTCCTGGATGCTATTTTTCCCATTTTGTTGCCCTTGTTGTTGTGCTTGTTGTAGTTGTTATTGTTGTCATAGCTGCCATTGTTGTTAGATAGGACAGAGAGAAATGGAGAGAGGAGGGGAAGACAGAGAGGAGAGAGAAAGATAGACACCTACAGACCTGCTTCACCACCTGTGAAATTACCCTCCTGTAGATGGGGAGCCAGGTACTTGAACTGGGATCCTTATGCCGGTCCTTGCGCTTTGTGCCATGTGCTCTTAACCCGCTGCGCTTCTGCCCAATGCCCACTAATTCCTTTTTTTTTTTTAGTGATTCAATATTGATTCACAAAACTACACGTCAACAGGGGTATAATTCCACACTGTTCCCACCACCAAAGTTCTGAATCCCAAGTCCCTCTGTTGCAAACTGCTGCGGTTCTCCCAAGGTTGCAGACACGGGCTCACTGTCATCTCTACAGCTGTCTGTCTACATCTGCACAGAACTGCCCCCTTTTTCTTCCAGGCCCCATCCTCTCTTCCCCGCCAAGCCACTCATGATCCCAACAACACAACACCCAAGTATCTCTCCCCTTTTTGTCCTCTCTCCGTGGGACCTGGTGGAGCTTGAGTTCAGAGCCCTCTTATCTTCTTCTTCCTGTTAACTTCTATTATTCCCTTTAAAACATCTTATTTATACACAGGAGGGGGCTTCACAGAAGACAGAGAGGGAGAGAGACAAGTCAGAGTGTCACTTCAGTGCATCTGGCTCTGGGCATCACACCAGGAGCCCCAGGCCTGGAATTCCAAGGGCTCTGCCAGCTCAGTCATTTCCTCAGCCACTGTCACACACTTTTACAAAAGATTTATTTATTGGGGACGGCTGGTGGCACACCTGGTTGAACACACATGTTCCAGTGCACGAGGACCCGGGCTCAAGCCCCTGGTCCCCACCTGTAGGGGGAAGGCTTTGCGAGTGGTGGAGCAGGGCTGCAGGGGTCTCTCTGTCTCTCTCTCTCTCCCCTTCCTCTCAATTTCTGGCTTTCTTTGAGGAGGACTTTCACAAGAGACTCAGCAGGATCCAGAAGGTGGGAAGACCTGGTAGCCCCAGGCCCCATCCTGTTTGCCTAGGAGCTCAGCAAGCCCAGTGAGGGAGTAGGGAGCGTGATCTAATGGTCTTTTCAGTCATCTTCATTGCATGTTCAAAAAGCAATAAAATTTTTCCTTTTAAAAAATTTCTTTATTTGGGGATTAATGATTTACAGTTGATAGTAAAATACAATAGTTTGTACAAGCATAACATTTCCCAGTTTTCCACATAACAATACAAACCCCCTCTAGATCCTCCTCTGCCATCCTGTTCCAGGACCTGAACCCTCTCTCCACTCCAGAGTCTTTTACTTTGGTGCAATACACCATCTCCAGTCCAAGTTCTGCTTTGTGTTTCTCTTCTGATCTTGTTTTTCAACTTCTGTCTATGAGTGAGATCATCCCATATTCTTCCTTCTGTTTCTGGCTGATCTCACTTAGCATGATTCCTTCAAGCTCCATCCAAGATGGGGTGAAGAAGGTGAAGTCACCATTTTTAACAACTGAGGCGTATTCCATTGTGTATCTAGACCACAACCATTGCTGGGCGTCCTTTAGCCAGGGGAGAGGCGGCAGCAACACAGGGAACGGGGATCCAGCAGTGAGGGTGAGGGTGAGGCGTGAGACGCAGAGGAAAGGACCAACCTCTGAGAGTGCTTCAGAGAGCCAGCTCATTTATTGTTCATACATGGGGTTAGATAGACGGGTCACCATCCAGTAGGAACCTGGGGGAAGCATGTAGCACCCAGCGAGGAAAGCGTGTGACACTCACGCCATGCTAATCACCCCCAAGTGCACCTCGTTCATGCTTTTAGGTCACACCTGCTTCTCATAGCCAGCTCGGGCTCAAAGGCAAGTTGCCAGCCTCTAAGGACCCAAGTTATGGCCTTATAAAGGGAGGTCACGTACCCGTCACGCACGAGAAAAGGGAATCTTTAGGGTGTGTTGTGTGAGGAGGCAGCTCCCTTGCCCCTGAGCTCGGCGCCATCTCAGCCTACAAAGTTGAGGAGGGACACGCCTTTAGGCCAGGTCAGCCTTGGTCCACTCCTCAAGACTCAGTGTAGAAGTGACAGGCTCTGCCCAGGCTGGGGGTCTGCACCTCCCACACACAGCTTGCTCAGCCACTCACCTGCTGTTGGACACTTGGGTTGCTTCCAGGTTTTGGCTATTACAAATTGTGCTGTGGGGACTGGGGGGTGGCACACCCAGTTAAGCACATACATTACTACCACAAGGATCTGCACAAGGATCTGGGTTCAATCCCCCAGCTCCCCACCTGCAGGGGGGACTCTACATGAGCAGTTAAGCAGGTCTACAGGTGTCTGTCTTTCTCTCTCCCTCTATCTTCCCCTCCTCTCTCAATTTCTCTCTGTTCTATCCAATAATAATGGAAAAAATGGCTGGCAGGAGCAGTGGATTTGTGGTGTCATCATCAAACCCCCCCCAGTGATAACCCTAGAGACAAAACAAACAAACAAAAACAAAACAGACAAAAAAACTAGTTGTGCTGCTAAGAACATATGTGTACACAAGTATTTTTGGCTGGGTATGTTGGGTTCCTTAGGATCTATCCCCAGGAGAGGAATTGCAGGGTCATAGGGTAGGTCCACTTCTAGCCTTCTGAGAGTTCTCCAGACTGCTCTCCACAGAGGTTGGACCCATTGACATTCCCACCAGCAGTGCAGGAGGGTTCCTTTGTCCCCACACCCTCTCCAGCATTTGCTGCTGTTACTTTCTCTGATGTCTGACATTCTCATAGGAGTGAAGTGGTATCTCTTTGTTGTCTTTATTTGCATTTCTCTAATCATCAATGACTTGGGGCATTTTTTAAATATGATTGTTGGCCTTTTAGATCTCTTCTATGGTGAATGTTCTGTTCATCTCCTCTCCCCATTTTTGGGTGGGGTCATTTGTTTTCTTGTTGTTGGGTTTGGTGAAGTCTTATATATTCTGGTTATTAGCCTCTTGTCTGATGTATGGCATGCAAAATCTTCTATTCTGTGAGGGGTCTCTTTGTTTAGGTGGTGGCTTCTTTTGTTGTGCAGAAGTTTTTAAATCTGATGTAGTCCCATTGGTTTATTTTTATTTTAGTCTTCTTTGTAATTGGATTTGTATCACTGAAGATGCCTTTAAAATTCAGATGGAAAACAGTTCTGCCAATATTTTCCTAAGTATTTGATAGTTTCTGAATAAAGCCTGAAATTTTCTATTGATAGAAAGAATGAAGCATCTTTTGCCCCTCTCCTCATGAGGTGTTCCTTAAGCCCCTTGGCTTCCTTTCCTTGGTGACCCAGGTCACATTTTGGCCCAGGAAGCCACAGACTCAGGGAACACCAGGTTCTATAGTTGAGGAGTGAGGGAAGGGAGGAGTGAGCCCCCAGAGGGGCCCACGGAGACCCAAAGGGGATAAAAAACTTTTCTGCTGCAAAGTCTCAGCTTCTAAAGGAAAAATGAGCGAGCCAGTCTGAACCCGGGACAGCCAGTCCACTCTCCACCCTCGACTTGGACAACACTCCACCCACACTTCATGCTCTCGGACAGATGAGACAAAACACCAAGCCTTAGAGGGTTAAGGAAAATGGATTTCTCAATTCACTGTAAGAGTTTAAAAGCTTTCCAGGAACTATTTCCATCTCTATGATAAAAAAGCTTCAGCCTACATTCTATTAATCTTTCTGTCTACAATGGAAAAGCCTTTTGCTTAGTAATATCCCCTCAAATATTTGAAGATGATTCTTGAATTTCCCCATGGATGCCTTTTTTCCTTGAGGATAAATAATCCATAATTCCTTTAAACTTTCCTCATAAATTCTTCCATTTTCTCATTAATCTTTATAACTTTCCATGAAAACTCTCTTTAGATGCCCTGTCTTTCTAAATTGTGAAACCAGGAGAGTGGGTCATGGTGTTTGTTTGGTTCACACCCACCTGAATCTGAGGGCAGAGACATTCTCCACCTTTATCATCCCCCAAACCTCCTGGAGTTGTGGAACTCTTTTTGTTTCCCCCTGCAAAGGACCAGAGAGTCAATATATGTATAAATTTTGAAGGCTGAGAGGTAATGTCCTCTCCTTTTTGAACTGATATTCTCTCTGAAAAAGTCAGTCTCTCTCTCATTCTCTCTCTCTCATTCTCTCTGTCTGTCTCTGTTTCTTTCCTCTCTCTTATTAAAATATTTAAAAGGAAGAGAAAGCTCTAGAAGCTGAAGTGGCTCCACTGTCCAGAGCTACAGGAAGCCAAACACCATCACCTCAGCTTTTGCAAATAGGGAAGATGCTTGTTTATTCATTGCAATCAAGTGCACACTGCAGGCTGGAACAATGCTCAAGTCAAGCTCTCTGAACTTTTGTTTTTGAGCAGGGGGTGGGGACTGGGAAGCCAGGAGGTGGGTCTGAGACGAGTAGGAAGGGGGCTTCAGATCTCCCTACCTTCCGGGTCATGATAAGCCCTCCTTGAACTTATTCTTGCCACAAAACCCGCAGTAGGTCTTAAATTCCGCTGGGTATTCTGAGTTCCCTGGGCCGGTAACTAACTCTCAGTGCTGTCAGCTGTTCACATCCTAAACTGGACTTGGAAAACATTGGGGACTCACTCACCTCACCCCATGCCTGTTCCAGTGCCAGAGCACTGAGAGTTACCGGCCCACGTCAGTCTCAGGTCACTTCCTCCTAGGGCCAGGAGGGAAGCCCTGCTCTTTGGTGGTCATGGTTTCATTATGTAAATACTAAGAGAGGAGGAGATTCAGCCTCTAGGTGAGAGTTTGTGCATTCATGTTCCAGACTCTAATGTGATGTTTGGTGCACAGACGTCATTCAGGAAAAAAAAAAAGTGTATGAATCTATGAGAATTATTTCACAATTTCTGTCCTTTAAATACTTTTCTGTAGTCACTGGCGCTTCACTGGTCAGGGCTGGTTGAGAGAGAAGGGGAGGGGAGAGAGAAAGAGAATGGGCTGAGTGGTGGCTTACCTGGTTGAGCACACATGCTATAACACACAAGGACCCAGGTTTGAGCCCCTGGTCCCCACCTGCAGGGGGAAAGCTTCACAAGTGGTGAAGCAGGGCTGCAGGCTCTCTCCCTCTCTATCTCCCTTCCTCTCAATTTCTGGCTATCTCTATCCAATAAATAAATAAAGATAATAAAAAAATTAGAGAGAGAGAGAGAAAGTGAGAGAGGCCCTGTACCTTCAAAAGCCCTCTCCTGTAGTAGGTGCCCCTGTAGCATCTCTGTGTGTACACATGCAAGGCAGGCATACTATCTTTTATTTTTATTTCTAAAAATTTTATTAGTGACTTAATATTGATATACAAAATTACAAGACAAGAGGGGGATAATTCCGCACCGTTCCTACCACCAGAGTTCTGTGTCCCCATTCCCTCTACTGGAACCTACAGCAGTTCTCCAAAGGTCACAGACATGGGTTGACTTTTTTTTTTTGTTTAAATTTCTTTATTGGGGAATTAATGTTTTACATTCGACAGTAAATACAATAGTTTGTACATGCATAACATTTCCCAGTTTTTCATATAACAACACAACCCCCACTAGGTCCTCTGTCATCCTTTTTGGACCTGTATTCTCCCCCTCCCACCCCAGAGTCTTTTACTTTGGTGCAGTACGCCAATTCCAGTTCAGGTTCTACTTGTGTTTTCTTTTCTGATCTTGTTTTTCAACTTCTGCCTGAGAGTGAGATCATCCCATATTCATCCTTCTGTTTCTGACTTATTTTACTTAACATGAAATTTTCAAGGTTCATCCAAGATCGGCTGAAAACGGTGAAGTCACCATTTTTTTGGCAGATTAGTATTCCATTGTGTATATATACCACAACTTGCTCAGCCACTCATCTGTTATTGGACACTTGGGTTGCTTCCAGGTTTTGGCTATTACAAATTGTGCTGCTAAGAACATATGTGTACACAGATATTTTTGGATGAGTGTGTTGGGTTCCTTAGGATCTATCCCCAGGAGAGGAATTGCAGGGTCATAGGGCAGGTCCATTTCTAGCCTCCGAGAGTTTTCCAGACTGCTCTCCACAGAGGTTGGACCCATTGACATTCCCACCAGCAGTGCAGGAGGGTTCCTTTGTCCCCACACCCTCTCCAGCATTTGTTGCTGCTCCCTTTTCTGATGTCTGACATTCTCACAGGAGTGAAGTGGTATCTCATTGTTGTCTTTATTTGCATTTCTCTAACAATCAGTGACTTGGAGCATTTTTTCATGTGTTTCTTGGCCTTTTGGATCTCTTCTGTGCTCAATATTCTGTCCAGCTCCTATCCCCATTTTTGGATGGGTTTATTTGTTTTCTTGTTGTTGAGTTTGGCAAGCTCTTTATATATTTTGGTTATTAGCTTCTTGTTTGATTTATGGCATATAAAGATCTTCTCCCATTCTGTGAGGGGTCTTTTGGTTTGGGTAGTGGTTTCTTTTGCTGTGCAGAGGCTTTTTTTTTTTTTTTTTTAATTTCTTTATTGGGGAATTAATGTTTTACATTTAACAGTACATATAATAGTTTGTACATGCATAACATTTGCCAGTTTTCCATATAACAATACAACTATATATGACGGGGTGGCCTGGTAATACAATACAAGGTCCTCTATCATCATTTTTGGACCTGTATTCTCCCCACTCACCCACTCCAGAGTCTTTTACTTTGGTGCAATACGCCAATTCCAGTTCAGGTTCTACTTGTGTTTTCTCTTCTGATCTTGTTTTTCAACTTTGTGCAGAAGCTTTTTAATTTGAGGTAGTCTCATAGGTTTATGCTTGCCATAGTCTTCTTTCTACCTGGATTCGTTTCACTGAAGATGTCTTTAAAATTTATGTGGAAAAGAGTTCTGCCAATATTTTCCTCTAAGTATCTGATAGTTTGTGGTCTAACATCCAAGTCCTTGATCCACTTGGAATTCACTTTTGTATTTGGTGAAGTATAGTGGTTCAGTTTCATTCTTCTGCATGTTTCAACCCATTTTTTCCAACGCCATTTGTTGAAGAGACTCTGCTTTCCCCATTTAATAGTCTGGGCACCTTTGTCAAAGATTAGATGTCCATTGGTATGGGGGCTTACTTCTGGGCTCTCACTTCTATTCTGCTGGTCATTGTGTCTATTCATGTTCCAGTACCAAGCAATTTTGATGACAATGGCCCTGTAACAATTTGAGATCTGGGAGTGTGATGCCTCTAGTTCTGTTCTTTCTTCTCAAGATTGTTTTGGAAATTCTAGGTCTTTTCTGGTTCTAGATAAACATTTGTAGCACTTGTTCTGTTCTCCTAAAAATGTGGTTGGGATCTTGATGGGGATAGCATTAAATTTGTAGATGGCTCTGGGTAGTATATTCATTTTGATGATGTTAATTCTACCAACCCATGAGCATGGAATATCTTTCCACTTCTTTGTGTCTTTTTCAATTTCCTTGAGTAGTGACTCATAATTTTCAGTATACAAGTCTTTCACTTCTTTGGTTAGGTTTATTACTAAATATTTTATTGTTTTTTGTTGCTATAGTAAAAGGAATTGATTTCTGGATTTCACATTCTTCTTAGTGTTTGCATAGAGGAATGCCACTGACTTTTGAATGTTAATTTTGTAGCCTGACACCTTACTGTATTGCCTGATGATTTCCAAAAGCTTCTTGCTAGAGTCCTTAGGTTTTTCCATGTATACTATCATGTCATCTGCAAATAGGGAGAGTTTGACTTCTTCTCTGCCAATCTGTGTCCCTTGAATTCCTTGCTCCTGCCTGATTGCTCTTGCAAGAACTTCCAACACTATGTTGAATAGTAATGGTGATAGTGGGCAGCCCTGTCTAGTATTTGATCTGAGGGGAAATGCTTCCAGTTTTTCACCATTGAGTGTGATGTTGGCTGTATGTTTGCTCTATATAGACTCCACTATTTTCAGGAATTTTCCACCTATTCCCATTTTTTGTAGTGTTTTGATCATAAAGGGATGTTGTATTTTGTCAAAGGCTTTCTCTGCATCTATTGATATGACTATGTTGTTTTTGGTCTTGCTTTTGTTGATGTGGTTGATCACGTTGATTGATTTATGTATATTAAACCAACTTTGCATCCCTAGGATAAACCCCACTTAGTCATGATGAATAATCTTTTTAATATACTGCTGTATCCGGTTGGCTAGAATTTTGTTCAATATTTTAGCATCTATGTTCATCAGAGATATTGGTCTGTAGTTTTCTTTTTTGGTTGTGTCCCTGTCTGCTTTTGGTATTAGGGTGATGTTGGCTTCATAGAAGCTGGCAGGGAGTATTCCAGTGTCTTCAATCTTCTGGAAGACTTTTAAAAATAGAGGTATTAGTTCTTCCTTGAAGGTTTTGTAGAATTCATTTGTAAAACCATCTGGTCCAGGACTTTTATTCTTGGGAAGGTTTTTGATGACTGTTTCAATTTCATTAGCTGTTATGGGCCTGTTCATGTTATCTAGTTCCTCTTTATTTAATTTTGGAAGTTGGTAGGTATCTAGGAAATCATCCATTTCTTCCAGGTTCTCTAGCTTGGTGGCATATAGTTGTTCATAGATGCCTCACATGATATGTTGAATTTCTGCAGTGTCTGTTGTGATATCTTCTCTTTCATTTATGATCCGATTTATTTGGGTCTCTCCTTTCTTTGTTTTGTGAGTCTGGCTAAAGTTTTGTTGATTTTGTTCACTCTTTCGAAGAACCAACATTTACTCTCGTTGATCTTTTGTATGGCTTTCTTATTTTCAATATTATTTATTTCTGCCCTAACTTTAGTGATTTCTGTCCTTCTGGTTGCTTTAGGTTTCCTTTGTTCTTCTCCTTCTTGGTCCTTAAGATGTGCAATCAGGGTGTTTATTTGTGCTTTTCTTGTTTCCTAATGTGTGCTTGTATGGCTATGAACTCCCCTCTCAGTACTGCCTTAGCTATGTCCCAAATATTTTGATAGCTTGTGTCTTCATTTTCATTGAACTGTTGAAACATTTTGATTCTTCCTTTATTTTCTCTTTGACCCAGTAGTTGTTAGGTAGCATACATGAGAGGGGAGGGTGTGATAGAGAGGGAGAGAGACTGAGAGTCACCTGTGGCCCTGCTTCACCACTCGTGAAGCTTTCCCCCTGCAGGTGGGGACCAGGGGCTCGAACATGGGTCCTTGCACAACTGTAATGTGTGTGCTTAACCAGGTGCACCACCACCCAACCCCCCATTTGCCTCTATGGTCCTGCCTTCTCTTCCTTTCTAAGTCATACCTATACCTATTATTACTTCTGAAAATGTGTGTGTGTTTCACTTTCTTCCTCTTCTCTCTGGATTCTGATGGAGTTGGAGTTCAGAGCCCTTTGGTCATCTTCCCCTGACATTTGGCTTAATAATGCCCTGCAGCAGTTATTGAAGGTTTGTGAAGAAAGTCACATGGCCATGCATGACCTCGTGGCAGCCCAGAAGGGCACCTTGCTCACACTCTTCTCTGCTCCTCTGTTCAGGGAGCACCAACCCCCCCCCCCAGCATTCTTGAGATGCAACGTGGGGCCATACTGCTCAGTTGCTGTCAGGTCTCTCAGTAAACTTGGGGAGTGAACAGGTCCTGACTCCAGGGGTCAGTGGTGTGTGCAGTTACGTGTACACACCCGATCCTTGCCCCTTGTGTCTTCCTGAGCATGGGGTCTGTGCCGTTCTTTCTCTGCCGCCCTCCCCATGTTCTGTTCGACCCCCTAACTGAGATGGAGCGGGCAATGTCAGCCCAAGTCACTGCCAGGTCTGAGGCCTCTGCTTAGACCTCTGGATTCTGAGAGTCGCCACACCCTCCCCTTGACTCTTTCTCTTAAGAACAACTAAAAATGTTTTAATTTATTTATTACTGGATAGAGACAGGGAGAAATTAAGAGGAGAGGGAGAGATAGTGAGGGAGAGAGACAGACACCTGCAGCCCCGTTTCACCACTTGTGAAGCTTCCATCCACCCCCACAGGTGGGGACGAGGGGCTTGAACCCCGGTCCCTATGCACTGTAATGTGCTTCACCAGGTGCAATACCACCTGGCTCCTTAATATCTCCCCTTTTTTTCCTCCAGGATTATCAGTGGGGCTTGGTGCCAGGACTATGAATCCACTGTTCCTGGTGGACATTTTTTCCCATTTTATTGGATAGGACAGAGAGAAATTGAGAGGGGAGGGGAAGATAGAGAGGGAGACAGAAAGACAGACACCTGCAGACCTGCTTAGCTGCTTGTGAAGTGTCCCTCCTGCAGGTAGGGAACGTGAGCTCGAACCTGAATCCTTTTGCGGCCTTACGCTTAGTACTGTGTGCTTAACCCGGTGTGCCACTGCCTGGCCCGGCCCTTAATAGCTTTATTTATTTATTATTGGATATAGACAGAGAGAAATTGAGAGACTAGAGAGAGATACAAAGAGACACCTGCAGCCCTGCTTCATGCTTGTTTAGCTTTCCCCCTGCAAGTGCAGACTGGGGGCTTGAACCTGGGTCCTTGTGCACTGTATTGTGTGCGCTCAACTAAGTATGCTACTCCTGGCCCCTTTTAAAAATGATTTATTTCTTCATTTTTTAGGACAAGGATCGAGGTTGGGATCCAATTATTGTTCAGCTCTGGCTAAGGTGGTGCTGGGGCTGGGGCCTCAGGCTGGCAACTCCTCCGTCCTCTTTTTCCCTCAGAGTCCTAGAAGCACAGGGCTCTCTTGCCTTTCATGGAGACCTGATTGGGCCTGATTCCCCTGACATGTGCTCCCTGCTCTGTTCTCTCCAGGTGAGAAGAGCAATGCCTCCCATGCAGACCCGGGAAGCTTCCCCCTTCTGTGTTGGAGCATCCATGGCTTTATGGCTGAACCTTTGCAAATCAAGTAAGGAAAGTTGGCTTTGTCCAGGAGAGGGCGCTGGGAACTCAGTCTAGAAAATTCAGCTCTTTCTGGGAGAGGCCCAAATTGAGGATTAATGAAACCCATATTCAAGCACTGAAACTATAGCACTTATCATAAAACATAAACCCAAACACCACACTTGGAATGTTCTCCATAAAAAGGGAAGAAATGCAATTTATCAGCAACTTGTGCATTCCAGAAGGCATAAGCTGCCTTGTTAAATTGGCCAAACATCTTTTAGTGGATGTTTCTCCTCTTTATTTTTTACAATATAAACTCAGGCATTTGGAGCCAGATTTTGTCCTCACGCTGGCCGTGGAGATGAGGGCCTGGCGACTTTGGGGGCCAAGACTGCGGGAGAGATGGGAAGGAGACCTCTCTTCTTCGAAAAAGAACAATCTGTCTCTCGCGGGCGTCTTTCCCCATAGGAACGTGAATAACCCTTCCAGAGCAACGCCACACACAGCATGGGAAGGAAATGAGACTGAACATGAGGTTCTGGGAGAGGAACTGGGAAGTGCTGGCATTGCATGATCTGGTGCATTTTGAAAAGACAACTAACTGCTCTGTCCTGGCCCCACCCTTATATCTCAGTGGCTCTCTCTGTGATGTGGCCCTAATAACACTACTCACACCCCCTTCTGTTTTTCCTTTATTGGGGGACTAATGGTTTACAGTCAGCAGTAAAATACAGCAGTTGGTACATGTGTAACATTTCCCAGTTTTCCACATAATAATTCATCTCCCACTAAGTCCTCCTCTGACACCATGTTCCAGGACCTGAACCCTCCCCGCCACCCCAGAGTCCTTTACTTTGGTGCAGTGCACCTACTCCAGTCCAAGTTCTGCTTGGTGTTTTCCCTTCTGATCTTGTTTTTCAACTTCTGTCTATGAGTGAGATCATCCCATATTCATCCTTCTCTTTCTGGCTGATCTCACTTAGCATGATTCCTTCAAGCTCCATCCAAGATGAGGTGAAGAAGGTGAAGTCACCATTTTTTACAGCTGAGTAGTATTCCATTGTGTATCTAGACCACAGCTTGCTCAGCCACTCATCTATTGTTGGACACCTGGGTTGCTTCCAGGTTTTGGCTATTACCAGTTGTGCTGCCAAGAACATATGTGTACACAGATCTTTTTGGATGGGTGTGTTGGGCTCCTTAGGATCTATCCCCAGGAGAGGAATTGCAGCATCATAGGGTAGGTCCATTTCTAGCCTTCTGAGAGTTCTCCAGACTGTTCTCCACAGAGGTTGGACCAACTGACATTCCCACCAGCAGTGCAGGAGGGTTCCTTTGAGCCCACAACCTCTCCAGCATTTGCTGCTGTTACCTTTTCTGATGTGCGACATTCTCACAGGAGTGAAGTGGTATCTCATTGTTGTCTTTATTTGCATTTCTCTGACCATCAGTGAGTTGGGGCATTTTTTTAAATATGATTGTCGGCCTTTTAGATCTCTTCTGTGGTGAATATTCTGTTCGTGTCCTCTCCTCATTTTTGGGTGGGGTCATTTGTTTTCTTGTTGCTGAGTTTGGGTGAGCTCTTTATATATTCTGGTTATTAGCTTCTTGTCTAATGTCTGGCAGGTGAAGATTTCCTGCACACCCCTTTTTATTCTAGACATTTCTCCTTGACTGCTAAGCTTTCTATTTGGGTTCTGGCTATGCCATCTGGTTTAAAGATTTTCATTTATGGGGCTGGGTGGTGGCACACCTGGTTGAGCGCATGTATTACAACGTGCAAGGACCCAGGTTCGAGCCCCCAGCCCCTACCTGCAGGAGGAAAGTTTTGCGAGTGGTGAAGTAGTGCTGCAGGTGTCTCTCTGACTCTCTCCCTCCCTATCACCCTCTTGATTTCTGGCTGTCTCTATCCAGTAAATGAAGATAATAATAATAATAATAATAAAAAGGTTTTCATTTATTTTGTGTTGCCAGCAGGTTATTGCTGGGGCTAGGTGTCCGCAGTATGGACAGACCCACTGCTCTCAGTAACCACTTTTCCTTTGTATTTTATCTGATAGAAGAGAGAGTGACTGTGAAGGGAGAGAGTCACCTGTAGACTTTCATGGCTCATGAAGCTTCACCCCTGTAGGTGGACAGTAAAGGTTCTTGAGCTTGGTAACTTGTTTATTTTTATGTTTTCTTTTTCTATTAGTGATTTAATATTGATGTACAAGATTGTAAGGGGTATAATTGTAGTAGGGGTGTAATTCCATACAGTTCCCACCATCAGAGTTCCATGTCCCATCCCCTCTACTGGAAGCTTTCCTATTCTTTATCCCTCTGGGAGTATGGACCCAGGATCTTTATGGGCTGCAGAAGGTGGAAGGTCTGGTTTCTGTAATTGCTTCCCCACTGAACATGGGTGTTGACAGGTGGATCCATACTCCCAGCCTGTCTCTCTCTTTCCCTAGTGGAGTGGGGCTCTGGGGAAGCAGGGCTCCAGGACACATTGGTGGGGTTGTCTGTCCAGGGAAGTCTGGTTGGCATCATGCTAGCATCTGGAACCTGTGGCTGAAATATAGTAGGATGGAGAACAGGACAGAGTGTCTAGTAAATGGCATTTGGTGACTTGTGTGTTCAACCAACTGCACCACCACTTGGCCTCGCCTGTCTGGCTCTGCCTCAGTCTTGTCTGTAATAGACACCTAATTATATTGCCTGTCTCAGAGGGCAAGTCTTCCTGGAAGTCTCCCTGTCTTAATTTCTTCGTGCTTCTCACAAGTTTCCAGAGGATCTTAGCCCCTTCCCTCCCCTCCCCTCCTTTCCCCTCCCCTCCTCTGTCCTTCCCTGCCCTCCCCTCCCCTCCTCTGTGCTTCCCTCCCCTCCTCTCCCCTCCCCTCTCCTTTCCTCCTCTCCCCTCCCTTCCCTTCCCCTCCCCTCCTCTTTTCTTGCCACCAGGATTGTTGCTGGGGTTCTGTGCTTGCATGATGAATCCACTTCTGGTGGCCATTTTCTAATTCTTCCCTCCTTTCTGTTTTTTTGGATCTGTCTCTATGTATCTGCATCTGCTTCTGTATCTGTTTCTGCATCTGCATCTGTATCTGCATCTGCATCTGTTTCTGTTTCTGTATCTGTATCTGTGTCTGCATTTATATCTGCATCTGTTTCTGTATCTGCATCTGTATCTGCTTCAGTGTCTGCATTTGTATCTGCATCTGTATCTACATCTGCATCTGTGTCTGCATCTGCATCTGTGTCTGCATTTGTATCTGCATCTGTATCTGTATCTGCATCTGCTTCTGTATCTGCATCTGCATCTGTTTCTGTATCTGCATCTGCATCTGTATCTGTATCTGTATCTGTATCTGCATCTGTATCTGCATCTGCATCTGCATCTGTATCTGCATCTGTTTCTGTATCTGTATCTGCATCTGTATCTGTATCTGCATCTGTGTCTGCATCTGTTTCTGCACCTGCATCTGTATCTGCATTTGTATCTGTATCTGCATCTGCTTCTGTATCTGTTTCTGCATCTGCATCTGTATCTGCTTCTGTATCTGCATCTGTATCTGTTTCTGTTTCTGCTTCTGCATCTGATTATCCATCTGTATCTGTATCTATCTGCTTCTGCATTTGCTACTGTATCTGTTTCTATATATGTATCTGTATGAGAGAGAGAGAGAGAGAGAGAGAGAGAGAAATTGAGAGTGAAGAGGGAGATATTTCGGGAACGAGAGAGACACCTGCAAATGTTCAGCTTCACTGTTGGGGGCAGGGGAGGGTCACAAACTTTGGTGGTGGGAGTGGTGTTAATGTCACTCCTATTAATTATAGTCTGTAATTAAAAACAAGCAAAAATCCCCTTAAAGAAGCCTCAAAGTACAGGTCCTCACATAGATCCTGGGATGTGCTCGTGTCTTCTCTTCAGACGCAGCCATCTCCTACCCTTGCAGTTAGCACAGATTGCTACAGAGTTCCTTCCTATCTTCAAATTTCTATAGTTGGTTTGTGTTTGGGATGGTGTTGGACAAAAAATAGCATTGCTTTATTCACTAAAGTCAAACTGGCCATGTGAGATGCTTCTCCTGTCAGGGATATGAGGCATCTGAAGGCTGGCAGAGGGACAGGCTGGGTGGCCCTTCATTCTGTGGCCAGCTTGTTGATGCTTCTAAGTTCTTTCTCTTTGTTGACGGCAAATCCAGGTGAGCTCAAGGTTGGAGCAATGATCACATCCACCTTTCTGATGCTCACAGCTACGAGGATGTGAATCGTGGAGACCAATTACTGAGGAGCTGCTTTGAGGTGCTGGCCTTCAATTCCAGGAGGTGGGACAGTCCACTGTGGAGTGAATTTAACTCTCTCTCCTTATATATATGTGTATATATATATATGCTTTTGATTAGTGATTTAATAATAATTATCAAGATTTTAAGATAAAAGGGGGACAGTTCCATACAATTCCTACCACCAGAGTTCTGGGTCCCATCCCCTCCATTGGAAGCTTCCTTATTCTTTTTTATTTCTTTATTGGAGGATTAATAGTTTACAGTCAATAGTGAAATACAATAGTTTGTATACACATAACATTTCCATATAACAATACAACTTCCACTAGGTCCTCTGCCATCATGTTCAAGGATCTGAACCCTATCTCCCCCCAGAGTCTTTGACTTTGGTGCAATACACCAACTCCAGTCCAAGCTCTACTTAGTGTTTTCCCTTCTGATCTTGTTTTTCAACTTCTGCCTGTGAGTGAGATCATCCCATATTCATCCTTTTTGGAAGTTTCCCTGTTCTTTATCCCTCTGGGAGTATGGACCCAAATTCTTTATGGGGTGCAGAAGGTGGGAGTTCTGGCTTCTGTAATTGGACATGGGTGTTGGCAGATGGATCCACACCACCAGCCTGTTTCTGTCTTTCCCTAGTGGGGCAGGGCTCTGGGGAGCGGAGGCTCCAGGACACATGGGTGGGGTTATCTGTCCAGGGAGGTCAGGTTGGAATCTGCAACCTGGTGTCTGAAAGACTGTAAGATACAAAGCAGGACAGAATGTTTAATAAACAGGAACCAAAAAAGTAGGAATAGAGCAGATGAAATTAGGTGTTTTCTCGTGGGAAGAAGCTAGGAACTCTGTTTTAGGTATGTTGCAAGGGGCCCATGACATTAGTAATTTTTTCCTGAGCCTGACAGCTAACATGCAGGTGGACTGAAAGTATTGTCTGTGAAGATGGTGTCAGAGTTGAGAATAGGACTAGAAAGCTGGATCAGGGCAGAGAGCAGCTCCCAAACATGAGGAAAGTATATAAATACTGTTAACTGTTTACCCCATCCATCTGACCTAGTACTCTGTATATTTTAAGTGCTGCACTATGGAATGGAGGAATGAGAAGTATGGTGGGAAGATTGCATAAGAATGACTTCTCATAAGCTTAGTATATTTAGGATGTGGCATGATTATAAAAGTGGACATATGGGAATTTGCATGGATATGTCTGTCTTCACCGGGAGAAAGGGACTTGGAGAAAGTAGAGAGCCCCATCTGGAGAGGGGCTTAGTGCACACAGACCAGGGACTGTGATGTGTAGGATAAGCAGTCTGGGCTCCATCCTCTCAGGGGACATTTTGATGCCCATTTTGACTGGCCATTTGAAAAGACACATCTGAGAAAACTAAGCATGGCAATTGTGTGTAGGCAGGGTTGGAGGGGGATCAAGACGAGAGCCCTAAAAACTAGCTGGAGGTGGTGACAAAAATCTGGTGAAAAGCAGTGAATGTCCAGAAATGCTGAGAGACAAGAAGAGAAGCCAGAATAAGAGAATGATATTGAAAAGAGTCAGTAGGAGTTCTTGAGCCTGAGAACACCCACAACTATGTCAAACTACTAATCCCCGTGTGAAGATAGACTTTCCTGTCTCTCACTCTCTTCCCCACAAAAGTTGATGCAATTGACATCTTTAAATTTTTTATTTGCTATTGATATTTTGTTCCAAGATTATAAGATGACTATGTAGAGCTCCACACCACACCCAGCACCAAAATTCTGTGTCCTCACCCTTCCATCTCCCAAAGAGAACCCCCATAGTTTCCACAAGTCTTACAATTTGCTGGCTTCTGTTTTGTTCGGATTATTTATGGCCAGTTCATGTAAATCATCTGTCTAGATTCCACATATGAGTGAAACCATCTGCTAGTTGTCTTTCAGCTCCACTCATTTTGCTAAGGTTTATCACCTCCAGTTCCATCCATTTTGTCCCAAAGGACACAATATCATCTTTTTTTGACTGCAGAGTAGTACTCCATGGAATATACATCCCATGACTGCTTTAACCAGTCATATGTGGTGGGCATCTAGGCTGTGTCCACTCTCTGGCTGTTGTGGATAATGCAGCTGTGAACACAGGGCTGCATGTGTCCCTTATAGTTAGTTTTTGAGTGTCCACAGGATGAATGCCTAAGGGCGGTATTGCTGGGCCATAATGTAATTCCATTTTTATTTGTTTAAGGAATCTCCACACTCTTCCAGAGGGGCTGCTTCAGTGTGCATTCCCACCAGCAGTGGAGCAGAGTCCCCTTTCTCCACAAGCTCTCCAGCACCTGCCGTTCCCTGGTGTGTTGACGGAAGCCCTTCTCTCTGGTGTGAGATGGAGTCTCCGTGTGGGTTGAATTTGCATTTCTTTAAGAATAAGTGAAGTGGAGCATTTCTTTGTGTGTCTGTGGGCCGTGTGCATCTCTTCTTAGAAAGCTGCCTGGGGCACTTTGAGCGCACATGTTACACTGTGCAAGGACCTGGGTTCAAGCTCCCAGTCCCCACCTGCAGGGGGAAATCTTTGAATCAGGGTTGCAGGTGTGTCTCTGTCTCCCTCCCTCTATATCATCCTCTTCCCTTTCAATTTCAGGCTGTTTCTATCCAATAAATAAAGATAATAAAAAGAAAAAATTAAAAATAAATAAAGAAAACTGTTTAGTTCTTTTAAAATATTTATTTATTTGTTTATTTTTGCCTCCAGGGTTATTGCTGGAGCTCAGGGCCTGCACTAAAAATCCATTTTTTCCCATTTTTGTTGCCTGTGTTGTTGTTATTATTGTTATTGCTGTTGTTGTTGTATGAAGTTGTTGTATGAAGTTCCTCCTGCAGGTGGGAACTGGGGGCTCAAACCGGGATCCTTCAGCTGGTCCTTGTGCTTCACACCATGGGCACTTAACACACTGTGCTACCTCCTGGCCTCCCTCTGTTTAATTTTTTGTCCACTTTTTATTGGGTTATTTTTTGCTTCTTTTGTAGGTCTGTACCAATTCTATATAGGTGTTACATCAGTCGCTTGTCTGAAGTGTGATGTACAAATATCTTCTCCCACTTACTGGCCAGAGGGTGAGCAGGCCAGCTTCACCTGAGTGGGAGTGGGTTGAGGTTCTCCTGAGTCCTGACTCAAGTTCCTTCAGTAGAGGCCCAGGAGGCAGAGCGTTCGATGTGTAACCAATAAACAGGGCTGGCAGGAGGAAGCATACCCGCCATACCATACCTGGCAGGAAATGAATATAATTACAAGTGAGCTGACCTTTCCAAGTGCAAGAACTCAGCTAGGCTTTCCTTCCTTCACGATATCTATCGGGTGCATGCCCATGGTTTGTACGCACACGCACACAGGCACACACACACACACACACACACACATGCATACATGCACACACACACACAGGCACACAGCACACACACACACACAGGCATACAGGCACACACATACACAAACACACACACACACACATCAACTCCAACTCTTTCTAACCGCAAATCTGGAACAGATGGCAGTTTGTTCCAATGGAGCCTTTTCCATGGGTGTCACTGAATGAATTTGGAGCTTTCTAGACCAAGTGATTTTTTTTTTTAAAAAAACTTATTATCTTTATTTATTTATTAGATAGAGACAGAAATTGAGAGGAAGGGGGAGACAGAGAGGGAGAGAGACAAAGAACCACCTGCAGCCCTGCTTCACTACTCACAAAACTTTCCCCTTGCAGGTGGGACTGGGGGCTCAAACTAGGGTCCTGGCATATCTGTACCAAGTGCTTTTTGCTAAAATGGCCATGGCTCACGGACAAGACACCTTCCTCCTGGTGTTGTCATCAGCAAGCAGGACAGAGATGGCTCTAGAGCTCCGAGCAGAGAGACCACACCGAAGGGGAGCTCAGGACACCAGAAAAGAGTGAGTCCACTTACTGGTTCCCTCTCCTTCCTCCGCTGCTGGAGCCCCTGTGAAGGGAGCTGGGCTCTCCTCCACGGGCCATCAGACACTCCCAGCCGGCTGCCATTGTCCTCAAAGACACAAAGCTCCAGGTCACGCTGTTTGTCCTGAGGAACTCCTGACAAATTTCTCCCTTTTTTTTCTGGAAAGCCCTCTGTCTTTGATGAACTGGAAGGAGAGCTTCTTCTGTTAAATAGATGTCCTTCTACATCAAAACCCCAAGATGAAAAAGTCATTGTCATTGGCAAAGAATAGTGTCTCTTTGTGACTTGTTATCTGCTGTACTGACTGTTATGAAGTCTCTCTGAGGGCTCTGAGAGCGACTAGGATATCTGTCTCTTGTGGCAAATGCATTTGAACGCCTAGTTATGGGGTGTCGGAAGCTCGTTCTCCCACACCAGCCAGATAGTCAGATGGTGAGGATGCAGGAAACTCACCATCCTTCATTCTGTTTCCAGGGAGCTGGGACTGGCAACCAGTGACAAACTCTTGCTGGGGTGGACTCTGAAAACCTCTGTCCTTGTCACCTGGTCTGGCTCTAAAATAGCTGTCTGTTGTTTGAGTTTCCTTTTCTTTTTAAAAAAATGTTTATTTAGTTGTTCCCTTTTGTTGCTCTTGTTGTTTTATTGTTGTAGTTATTATTGTTATTGTTATTCATGTCATCGTTGTTGGATAGGACAGAGAAATGGAGAGAGGAGGGGAAGACAGAGGGAGGAGAGAAAGACAGACACCTGCAGACCTGCTTCACCGCCTGTGAAGTGACTCCCCTGCAGGTGGGGAGCCGGGGGCTCGAACCAGGATCCTTGCACTTTGTGCCACATGTGCTTAACCCGCTGTGCCACTGCCCGACTCCCTCATGTTTTTTGAGTTTCTTTCTCTTTTTTTGTTTGACTTTCTAAAGTCAGAATCGCAACAGGGCAGGGGTGGTGGCAAAATAACTCTCTTGGATGGTGTGCTGCTTTGCCAAGCTTTCAGTCCCAATTCAAACCTCACCCCCATGCACCAAAGGAAGCTTCAGTGGTGGGGGTCTCTCTAACTCTCTCCTGCTTTCTTTTAAAAAAATTTTGATTGGATAGAGACACAGCAGTTGAGAGGGGAGGAGGATATACGGAGGGAGAGTGACAGAGAGACACCTGCAGCCCTGCTTCACCACTCGTGAAGCTTTCCCTCTGCAGGTGGGGATCAGGGGCTTGAACCCAGGTCATTGTGCACTGTGATGTGAGCACTTAACCAGGTGCACCACCACTTGGCCTCTTCCCACTCTGAAAAAGTCAGCCCAGGGAGTTGGGCAGTAGCGCGAGTTAAGCGCACATGGCGCAAAACGCAAGGACCCCGTGTAAGGATCCCGGTTTGAGCCCCCGGCTCCCCACCTGCAGGGGAGTCGCTTCACAGGCGGTGAAGCAGGTCTGCAGGTGTCTGTCTTTCTCTCCTCCTCTCTGTCTCCCCTCCTCTCTCCATTTCTCTCTGTCCTATACAACAACAACAACAACAATAACTACAACAATAAAAAAACAATAGGGCAACAAAAGGGAATAAAAAAAAAGTCAGCCCAGAGACATAAAATCCCGGAGATGGAACAAACAAACAAAACAAAACACCAGAAACTCTTGTTCTCTCTTTCTCTCTCCCTGCCTCATATGAACAAATCTTTAAAATTGATATAATGAAGATTATCAATGGGCCCCAAAACATTAGTGTAGTAACAGACGGTCAGCCTTCAAGTGCTCTGAAGTGACTAAGGATGGCTTTGTAATGAAAGTGAGCCAAACTCTATTTGACTACTTGACACGGGCTCTTTCCTTTTTGTCATCACTTCACTGCTCTGGGCCAGCCTTTTTCAGAGAGAGAGAGAGAGAGAGAGAGAGAGTAAGGAGAGAGGGAAAGATACCACAGCATCATCTGCCTTCCTGTTGTGGGGGTGGGGTGCAGCTGGGCTGAACCCTGGATCTTGTGCCTGGCAGAGGTCTCTCTGGGCTGGGGAGACAGCATAAGGGTTCTGCAAAAAGTCACGCCTGAGGCTTCAAAGTCCCAGGTTTAACGACCCCTCTCTCTCCAAACCAGAGCTGAGCAATGCTCTGGTGAGAGAGAGAGAGAGAGAGAGAGAGGGAAAGGAAGGAAGGAAGGAAGGAGGGAACATCAAAGCAATTCACTATCAAGGTGAGTTCTCTTGCTGGCTAACACTTGAAAAGGCAGTTAGTGGCACACCTGGCTGAGCGCACACATCACAGTGCGCAAGGACCCAGGTTCAAGCCCCTGGTCCCCACCTGCAGGGGGGAAGCTTCACAAGTGGTGAAGCAGGGCTGCAGGTGTCTCTGTCCTCTTTCCCTTCTGTCTCCCCCACCTCTCTTTAAATTATCTTTATTTATTGGGTAAGAGAACCAAAATTGAGAGGAGGGGGGAGATAGAGGGGAAGAGAGCCAGGGACACCTGTAGCCCTGCTTCAACCACTCACAAAGCTTTCCCCCACAGGTGCTTGAACCCAGGTCCTTGCGCATTGTAACACGTGCTCAACCTGGTGTGCCACCACCGGCCTCCCTCCCCATTCCCTCTCAATTTCTCTGTCAGATAAATAAAATATTAAACAAGGAAAAAATATAAAATATTTTTTATATTTTATAAAATATAAAATATTTATATTTTATATTTAAAATATAATATAAAATATAATATAAAATATAATATAAATATAAAATATATAATATAATATAAATAATATATAATATATATTATATATTATATATATTATATATAATATATATTAATATATATAATATATATTAATATATATATTATATATTATATTATATATAATATAATATAAAAATATAATATAAAATATAATATATATAAAATATTTATATTTATAAAATATTTTTTATATTTTATATTTTATTTTTATATTTTATTATATGATATAAAATAATGAGAGAGACGTGGACATGAGTGGTGAAGGTTGTTTCATGTAAGTGAGGGTGAGATTTGAATTCGATGTTCCTGGCATTTTACTGTGTGGGGTGGGGGGACGAGCAGGGTGACTAGATAAGGGTGGCGGGCGTAAGAGATGACGCCCTCGGCGCTGCTAGCCCCCAAGTGCCGGTGTCTTTAGTCTCCAGGCGACATTCTGACCAGCGTCTCTCCTAGACTTATCAGCGTTGTTCTGAGGACAGAACTTTGAGGTACATGTCTGCGGCTGCTCATGGGGCCTTTTGTTTCGATTGTGCGCTGTGAAACTCTGCCCAGATCTCTGGAGATTTAATTAGGCAGGAAAACATCCATAGCCCCTCTGAAGTCAGCTGCTCTGCTACTCATTTATCATCCAAAACGGAACCTCTGGCTTCTTGTAGCTTCTCTCATTCCTCCACTCGGTCATACTCTGTCTCACAGAACACGTTAACGCACGTCTTTTATATGTTGACTTTTCAAAGAGTTTAAAAATTTTTTTATTGTCTTTATTTATTGGATAGGGACAACCAGAAACCAAGAGGGAGAGAGAGAGACCCCTGCAGCCCTGCTTCACCACTCGCAAAGCTTTCCCCCTGCAGGTGGGGATCAAAGAGTTTTTTTTTTTTTTTTGGATAAATCACAATAATTATTTATTAACAAGGAACCTGCTCTAGAGATGATTAAATACAGAGGCCGAGAATCAAATAAATACTTTTGTCTCTTTAATTTTTGCACTAAAGGGGAAATGATGCCGTTATTGTTGGAGACAATGTGTGGTGGTGACACAACAGGCAGAGTAAAATATTACCATCCTCAAGGACCCGGTTCAAGCCCCGGGCCTCCACCTGCAGGGGGAAGCTGTGAGAGGCGGGGCAGGTCTGCAGGTGCCTCTGTCTCTCTCCCTCTCGGTCTCCCTCTTCCCCATTGATTTCTTTCTATCTATATCCAATAAAAGAGTTAGAAAACAAAGACTAATTCACTACATGAGAGCAGCAGGCCTTGAGTGAGGGAGCTTTTTTTTTTTTTTTTTTTTTTCCCCTTTTTCCATTGAGAGATTGTTGGTAAGACAGAAATAGCAATGGCTGTGGAACTAGCAGTCCTGGCCTGTGTTCTAACTTTGTGAACTAATGGCTCATTTGCAGTTTTGCTTTTGTATCCTGTAAAATGGAGACAACAGCTAGCCATTGTACACATGGCTACTATCTCTGTGTGCCTGTGCTCTGCTGAGCCCTGCTTGAAGGAATCTGGGGAGTCGGGTGGCATGTAGCACAAGGACTGGTGCAAGGATCCCGGTTCGAGCCCCCGGCTCCCCACCTGCAGGGGGGTCGCTTCACAATCGGTGAAGCAGGTCTGCAGGTGTCTGTCTTTCTCTCCCCCTCTCTGTCTTCCCCTCCTCTCTCCATTTCTCTCTGTCCTATCCAACAGCGACGATATCAACCATAACCATAACAACAAGGGCAACGAAATGGGAAAGATGGCCTCCAGGAGCAATGGATTTGTAGTGCCGGCACCAAGCCCCGGCAATAACCCTGGAGGTGAAAAATAAAAAAAGGAATTTGTGAGCATAAGTGGGATTAGCTTACTCTCCCAAATAGCACAGTGGCACTGCGTTGTGTCTTTTCTGCAGGCCAGGAAACAGACACGCAGAAACCACCCCAGATCACAGAACGCATCAGTGGGAGGAGGACCTGAGCCTGAGCTCCATGTAGTATAGATGATGAGCCTGCTTTCCCTCTTTAGTTACTGTCTTGCTTCTCTTTGATTAGCAGATCCTGCTGGCACTCACGTGGGCGGCCTTGCAACCCGAGGTAAGCCTCTGGCTTTCCCGTCACTAGTTCTAGGGACTGTGCGATGCAGAAGGAAAACTGCCAGGGGAAACTCAGGTATGAACTTCCACTTTATTTGGGGTAAGCACAGGGTTTATAGCAAACAGAACAAAGGACATTTTTCACAAATGTCAGAAATCACAGGGTTCTTAAAGGTCGGCTACCCCTATGGTGGGGAGGGGTAGGAATGACAAGAATTGATGAGATACAGAAAGGTCAGAGCAATTAGTTTCCTTGATGCAAGACGTTAATTATCTAAAGGTATTAAGAAAAACATAGTGGTTAAGCCAGTAGGGTGAGATAAAGCAGAAAAGGGCAAGGCTCGGCTCGATGTAAATCATAGATATCAAAGGCAAGGAGATAGGTGTGGGGGTCTCACTGCCAGGGTGCTGGCAAGGCTTGTGATGGAGTTTGCTTATGTGTGTGATCAAAGGATGAAAGGATGCTGAGCTCTGGGTGAACATAGTGAACTCTGAGTGAACTTACAAGCAGGCTGCCATTTAGTCTGCTAGGAGGGGAGTGAACTCAGTGTGAGAGGATGCAGGTTTTCTGTGAGGCTTGAGAGACTAACAAGGGGAAACTGAGTCAGGAAGGCTTTTCTCTCTTAGCTTATCCCTGAAAGGGAGAGTCTAACAAGTGGGATGTCTTTCCAGACCTCCATTGCAAGGATGGGAGAGCTCCCCTAAGCTCTACCAAGCTTTCACATAGTCCCACAAGCTCATAAAACCATTTCAACATATAGTACAAAGAGGGACCGTTAGCTTCTGTACATGGTCAAGCATTTTATCTATAGTCATTTCTGTACTTAACTGTATTTGCATTTTTTTCATTTACTTTTTTTTTTTAGCGATTTGATATTGATTTACAAAATTACAAGATAACAGGGGGATGATTCCACACTGTCCCCACCCCAGAGTTCTGTGTCCCTGTTTCCTGTAGTGGAAGCTGTGGTGGTTCTCCCAAGGTCACAGATAGGGGTTGACTATTATTTCTGTAGCCATCTGTCTATATTTATGTATATTTGCCCATATTTTTTTACATTTTTTAATATTGATTTATAGAATTACAAGATCACAGCAGTATGATTCCAACTGTTCTCAACCACCAGAGCTCTGTGTCCCCATTCCCTCCATTGGAAGCTACAGTAGTTCTCTCAAAGTTGCAGATATGGGTTGACTATTATTTCTTTTTAAAATATATATATATATATATATTTATTATTGGATAGAAATAAAGAGAAATTGAGAGTGGAGGTGGAGATAAAGAGGGAGAGAGACAGAGAGACACCCGCAGCCCTGCTCTATCACTCGTGAAGCTTTCCCTCTGCAGGAGGGGACCAGGGGCTTGAACCCAGGTCCTTATGTGCTGTGATGTGTGTGCTCAACCAGGTGCACCACCACTTGGACCTGGATTAGCATCTCCAGTTCACAGACAAGAAACAGAGACTGTGAGGAGGTAAGTGGCATGTCTGAGTCTACACAGCCACGGTGGCTTCCGGAGTGTGGCCAGACTGCTTGAGTCCAGTGCCTGACACCACTTTGGTTGCTGGTATGTTGGAGAGGTGCAAGGTGATGGCTGTCGGGTGCAGAGTCGCAGCTGGAAACCCAACACTGCTGTAACAGCTCTTAAGAATGTGGGCTCCCCTGCCCCACTAGGGAAAGACAGAAACAGACTGGGGGACGGATCCACCTGCCAACACCCATGTCCAGCAGAGAAGCAATTACAGAAGCCAGACCTCCCACCTTCTGTGCCCCATAAAGATTTTGGTGCAGACTCCCAGAGGGATAAAGAATAGGGAAGCGGGGGCCAGGAGATAGCGCAGCGGGTTAAGTGCACATGGCGTGATGCACAAGGACCAACATAAAGATCCCAGTTTGAGCCCATGGCTCCCCACCTGCAGGGGAATCACTTCACAGGCGGTGAAGCAGGTCTGCAGGTGTCTGTCTTTGTCTCCCCCTCTGTCTTCCCCTCCTCTCTCCATTTCTCTCTGTACTATCTAATGATGACAATGATGACAATAATAACAACAATAGTAACAACAACAACAACAAACAAAAAGGGCAACAAAAGGGGAAAAATAGCCTCCAGGAGAAGTGGATTTGTTGTGCAGGCACTGAGCCCAGCAATAACACTGGAGGCAAAAAAAAAAAAAAATAGAGAAGCTTCCAATGGAGGGGAAGGGACAGAAACTCTGGGGGTGGGAACTGTGTGGGATTGTACTCTTGTTATCTTACAATCTTTTTTTTTTTGGTTATCTTACAGTCTTATTGATCATTATTAAATCACATATATAAAAAAAAGAATGTGGGCTGTCATCCTCAGAGGATAGGGCACAGGGCTGGGCAGAAGGGAGAAGGGTGGGAAGCTGGTGACCCTTCCTTGGCTGTGGGCAGACACTCAGTCAGTGGTTCTGTGTGTCAGTGATTCTCACCTGGGAAGTGACAGAGTCTGAGCTGCTAGGGAAAGTGGTTTCAGAAAGGTCAGATGGGCCGGCATGTGCTGGCTGCTTCTGGACATTTTTTGGCAGACTTGCACGAGAGAGAAACCTGGCCCATTTTGTAACAAAGATGAAGGGCAGCTGAGCTGTGCCAGTGCCTTTGCTGGTGGCCTGACCTGACTGTGTGTCTGACCATGTGAGGCCCTTCTGGTAAAAGCTGCCAAGGGCTCCTGGACTCGGAAGCGCAGGGCTGAGATGCTGTTCCAGTTCCTCTCGGGCTCCTGTCTCTCTCCTTGCTGTTAGAGGGGTCATCTGTGCAGTGGTCCCAGGCCACAGCGCTGAGGTCTGATGAGTAGGATGTCTTAGTGGCTGCATGCCAGCAAGCATTGGAAGCGTTCTGAAAAACGGCTTTGTCATGCTTCTTTTTTTTCTTTTTCTTTTTTGCCTTCAGAGTTATTGCTGTTATCTGTAATTGCTTTTCTGATGAACAGGAGCGTTGGCAGGTGGATCCATACTCCCAGCCTGTCTCTCTCTTTCCCTAGTGGGGCAGGGGTCTGGGGAAGCAGGGCTCTGGACACATTGGTGGGGTCGTCTGTCCAGGAAGGTCTGGTTGGCATCATGGCAGCATCTGGAACCTGGTGGCTCAAAAAAAAAAAAGATAACATAGAAAGCTGAACAAATTGTTGACTAATCATGAACCTAAAGGCAAGAATATTGCAGATGAAGATTTGGGGTCTCCATTTTGGAAAAAGCTAGTAGGTCTATTTTAGGTTTATTCCAAGGGGCCCATGACTTTACTAGTTTTTGCCTGAGCCTGACAGCTAATGTGCTGGTGGATCCAGGTTATTGTATGGGGAGATGGTGTCATAGTTGGAAAAAGGACTAGAAAGCTGGATCAGAGAAGAGAGTAGCTCCCAGATATGGGGAAAGTGTATAAATATTGTTAACTGTAAACTCCATCCATCTGACCTGGGGCCCATATTCAGCACAGGAGCCCGTGTGACCTCTGCATCCCTGTAGGCCTGAGCTCACAGTCTACGGTCACGGCTGGGAACATCGTGATTCGTAGGAGTACCAGGCTCGCACACTGAGCACAGCAAGGCTCAGGTTCTGGGGTTTTCCAGGAAGGTGAGCCAGTGTTTTCTTACTTGGGAGGAAAAATCATTTTTTTAATAAGTAAACATTTAGTTAAGCGCAGGTGGTGCAAAGCACAAGGACCAGTGTAAGGATCCCAGTTTGTGCCCCCGGCTCCCCACCCGCAGGGGAGTCGATTCACAGGCGGTGAAGCAGGTCTACAGGTGTCTGTCTTTCTCTCCCCTTCTCTGTCTTCCCCTCCTCTTTCCATTTCTCTCTGTCCTATCTAACAATGATGACATCAATAGCAACAACAATAATAATAACTACAGCAACAATAAAAAAACCAACAAGGGCAACAAAAGGGGAAATAAATAAATATTAAAAAACATTTAAAAATAAAAAAAAATTGAATAAACAGGAACCCAGAGGTAGGATTAGAGCAGATGAAATTAGCAAAAGATGCTCTGGAGTCTATTTAGGTTTGCCCTAAGGGACCCATCATTTTAGTCATTTTTGCCTGAGCCTGACAGCTCACATGTAGGTGGACTAAAAATATTGTCTGTGAAGATGGTGTCAGAGTTGAGAATAGGACTAGAAAGCTGGATTAGGGCAGATAGCAGCTCCCAAATATGGAGAAAGTATATAAATACCATTAACTGTTTACCCCATCAATTTGATCTGGGGCCCATGTCTATTCCTATTCAGCACAGGAGCCTGTGTGGCCTCCGAGTCCCTGAGCTCACAGTCTGAGCTCACAGTCCATGGTCACAGCTGGGAACATTCATGTTGGGTAGTATGCCAGCTCCCCCGGCTTCTGTCTCTAATCCTGCTTAACTAGGCACCGGTATGCCTGTATGGCATTGGTTTGATCCCACTCAAAGCTGCGGTCTATTTACATAAATCACTAAGCACCACCCTCCCTCCAGGGCATTGGTGGTTCAGTGGTAGAATTCTTGCCTGCTCCGCCCCCTCTCCTTGTCACACCCTGATTTTCACCAATCTCTTTTCTCTCCACCCTCTCTACATCACATTCTGTTTACACCCTACTTGGCAAGTACATTAGTTTTAGTTTAGCTTAGCTTGGCTTAGATTGTGCTGCATTCCGCATGAATAAAGAGATACTGCATACAGCTCAGCCATGAGTCTCTAGTCGTCTGTTACCTGCCAGTGAAGCCAGCCCAGCGAAAACAACACATTCTAGGCTGCACTCACTTCAGGACCTGTCTTCCTGGAGGAGCAAAGTAGGCCGATCAGCCTCCCTTCAGAGAGTGGGGAGTCCCTAGCAACTGGTAGGATTTTGACCCATTTTGTAACCAAGGAGCCTGGAACATAGACGAGCTAAGTGACTTGAGCACAGGAGAGCAGCGTGAAACTGGTAGAGTTATGTGTGAGAATCATATAACTCCTGGATCTCAGCTTGCAGGCGTTGCATACTCTTCTTTCTATCAGTGTGGTATGAGGGAACTGACCTAGTTCTTTGCACATGTGCGATATCACTGAGTGGCTTCCTCAGGTCAACGTTTGCTGGCACTCACATGAGGTGAATTCCAGCAATGAAGGTAAACGACCGGTTCTCTCTCGCTCGTTCAAGAGATAAAACGAAATAGAGACAAGAGACACTGGGGAGAATTGAGGAACTCTCGTCTAATTGGGGGTGGGATTGGGTTTAAATAGGGTTTCAGACAAAGAACATTTTTCAAATACGTCAGAAATTACAGGTTTCTTAAAGGTCAGCTTGCCCCTATGGTAGGGGGCTGGTATGACAGGAATTGATGAAATACATAAAGGTCAAGACAATTATTCTCCATGATGCATGCAACTTAATTATCCAAAGGTATTTGAGAGAGACATAGGGGTTCAACTAGCAGGGTGAGATAAAGAGAAGATAAGCAAACTTGATAGATATCAGAAGGCCATAAGGAAATACCATTTGGAGTTTCACTGACTGAAGTCAGAGAGGTGTGTGACAGAGTATGCTTTCTCTAGTGATCAAAAGTGAGGTGATTATGTGAACTCTGGGTGACTATATGAACTTTAAATGAACCTTAAGGCAGGCAGTCATGTGGCCTGCAGTTGATGGAGAGAGGCAGTGAGGTTTCTGTGGGCTTGAGAGACTGAAAGGGAAGAACTAAATCTGAGAGACTGTTTTTCCCCTTTGCTCATCTCAGTTGAGAGAGACTAACAAGGGGGTATCTTCTTAGACCTCCATCCAAGGATGGGGGGGAGTTTTCCCTAAGCTTTATCAAGCAAGCTTACACATATCCCCACAAATGTTTCCTCTTTATTTTAGAGATTGAGAGAAGGGAGAGAGAGAGGGAGGAGGGAGAGACAGCATGTGTGGCCTTACCACCCATGGAGCTTCCCTGATGCCATCCGTGCTGTTCCCCTTGGAATAGACCTAAAATAGAACTACTAGCTTTTTCCACAACGGAGACCCCAAATCTCATCTGCTATATTCTTGCCTTTAGGTTCCTGATTATTAGACACTTTGTTCTGCTTTATATCTCACTGCTTTTCAGCCACCAAGTTACAGATGCTACCATGACGCCATCCTGACCTCCCTGGGCAGACACCCTCACCCATGTGTCCTGGAGCCTCCCCTCCCCAGAGCCCTGCCCCACTAGGGACAGACAGACACAGGCTGGGGGTGTGGATCCACCTGTCAACATGCGACGGACCA
This sequence comes from Erinaceus europaeus, assembly GCF_950295315.1. NCBI lineage: Eukaryota > Metazoa > Chordata > Mammalia > Eulipotyphla > Erinaceidae > Erinaceus > Erinaceus europaeus. Next base: position 131,266,359 of record NC_080168.1, on the reverse strand, counting down.
CTCAGGTGGAGGAGCAGCAGGAAGGATCAGGGAACTCTGAAGGTGACCACCAGGGTGGGTCAGGAGGAGAACAGAATACACCACACTCTGTTGGAGGGTGAATCTGAACTCAAGTTTTATTTAGCAAGTGAGAGTTTATATATCCTTCAGTCTTACATAAACAATATCTGGAACAAAGCTCATTTCTTGATTAGATGGCCTTGCAGTTTTACACAGTAACGTCGTTATGGGGTGATGCATTTCTGAGTAATAGGCTTAGCAGATAGTATTTTACGTAGAGTTTTAACATATTTCATAAAAGGAGGTGAGTAAGTATTATTAAGAATTTTTCCTAAAACTTTGTGTATTTGATGACCCATAACCTTGTTCACCTCATTTCCTGTTCATCTGTATTTAATCTGGGAACAGGGGCTGTTTGTCCCCGATTACACAGCATCATTACCATGCACATAATGAAAACAATAATCAGAGTTTCCCATTTAGATCTGCTCAGGATGCTAAGACCCACTCCCAGAATTCTTCCTTGAAGAGAGTTTTCTAGGGTGCTGACCCTGTCAAACCCATCATTCTGGAGTTGAGTGGGGCGTGGCATCAACACCCATGTCCAGCAGAGAAGCAATTACAGAAGCCAGAACTCCCACCTTCTGCTCCCCATAAAGATTCTGGGTCCAAGTTCCCAGAGGGATAAATAATAGGAAAGTTTGTCAGGAGGGGATGGGACACAGAACTCTGGTGGTTCAAATTGTACCCCTCTTATCCTATGGTCTTGTTGATATTTTTGTCTTATAAATTAAATTTAAAAATATATGCAGAAGTTCCAGTTTGGTTTGCTAAAGTCATTAGTTGCTTCCAAATGCTTACACGTACAGCAGTATCTCCAGAAACAATGCAGCAAACTCTTGACACGGGTAATTAGCAGAACCACGAGGCTTTTCCACCAGTGGCATCCACAGAAACAAGGTGAGAGGAAGCACTGTCATATGAGTCATCCCCATCTGAAATGCATTTCAAAACATTTACCCAAAGGGGGAAAAGGGAGAGATGTGTGACTCCTGTGTGCAGGATCATCTGTCTACCAGCAGTGTGTGTGCTCTAAGCTAATTTCTATTTAGAGATGTCCTCCTCCTCTTTCTCTCTGTGTGAGAGAGACCTGGAAGTGTCTGACTGGCTCTGTAGTTACAGGAAAAAGTTGTATATTAATTATCTGTAAGTAGTTTTTTAAAAAGAGTATTTTACTTATTTACTAGGGAAAGAGAAAAATTGAGAGGAGAGGGGGAAATAGAAATGGAAAAAGCCAAAAAGAGACACCTGCAGCTCTGTTTTACCACTTGTGAAGCTTACCCCCTGGCAGGTGGGGGCCAGGGGCTTGAACCCAGGTCCTTGTGCACTGTAATGTAAGTGCTTAACCAGGTGTACCACACCCTGGCCCCTGTTTTTTTTTCTTCAGGGTTATTTCCAGGCCTCCATATTTGCCTTGCACACTTCTATTATTCCTGGTAGATATATGTATATGTGTGTGTATATATATATATATATATATATATATATATATATATATATATATGAATGATAGGAGTAGAGAAGGAGAGAGAGATGATGGAGATGATGGGGACAGAGGGAGAGAGATGATAGAGATAATGGGGACAGAGAGGGAGAGAGATGATAGAGATGATGGGGACAGAGAGGGAGAGAGGTGATAGAGATGATGGGGATAGTGAAGGAGAGAGATGATAGAGATGATGGGGACAGAGAGGGAAATAAATGATGGAGATGATGGGGACAGAGAGGGAGAGAGATGATAGAGATGATGGGGACAGAGAGGGAAATAAATGATGGAGATGATGGGGACAGAGAGGGAGAGAGATGATAGAGATGATGGGGACAGAGAGGGAAAGAGATGATGGAGATGATGGGGACAGAGAGGGAAAGAGATGATGGAGATGATGGGGACAGAGAGGGAGAGAGATGATAGAGATGATGGGGACAGAGAGGGAGAGAGATGATAGAGATGATGGGGACAGAGAGGGAGAGAGGTGATAGAGATGATGGGGACAGAGAGGGAGAGAGATGATAGAGATGATGGGGATAGAGAGGGAGAGAGGTTATAGAGATGATGGGGACAGTGAAGTAGAGAGATGATAGAGATGATGGGGACAGAGAGGGAAAGAAATGATGGAGATGATGGGAACAGAGAGGGAGGGAGAGAGATGATAGAGATGATGGGGACAGAGAGGGAGAGAGATGGTAGAAATGATGGGGACAGAGAGGGAGAGAGATGATAGAGATGATGGGGATAGAGAGGGAGAGAGGTTATAGAGATGATGGGGACAGTGAAGTAGAGAGATGATAGAGATGATGGGGACAGAGAGGGAAAGAAATGATGGAGATGATGGGAACAGAGAGGGAGGGAGAGAGATGATAGAGATGATGGGGACAGAGAGGGAGAGAGATGGTAGAAATGATGGGGATAGGAAGGGAGAGAGATGATAGAGATGATGGGGACAGGGAGGCAGAGAGATGATAGAGATGATGGGGACAGGGAGGGAGGGAGATGATAGAGATGATGGGGACAGGGAGGGAGGGAGATGATAGAGATGATGGTGACAGGGAGGGAGAGAGATGATGGAGATGATGGGGACAGAGAGGGAGAGTTGATGGAGATTATGGGGACAGGGAGGGAGACAGATGATAGAAATGATGGAGACAGAGGGAGAGAGATGATAGAGATGATGGGGACAGAGAGAGAGACAGATGATAGAGATTATGGAGACAGAGGGAGAGAGATGATAGAGATGATGGGGACAGGGAGGGAGAGAGATGATAGAGATAATGGGGACAGTGCAAGAGAGATATGGAGACAGAGAGGGAGACAGGAGACAGGTGGCGCTGAGGTCGGCTAGACGCATATGGTACCATGTGCAAGGACCCGGGTTCAAGTCCTGTCCCCACCTGCAGGGGAAATCTTCACAAGTGGTGAAGCAGGGCTGCAGATGTCTCTCTGTCTCTCTCCTTCTCTACTTTTCCCTCCCCTCTCAATTTCTTTTCTCAGTCCCATCAAGTGAAAAGAAAAGAAAAAAAAAGGATAAAGTGGATGCCAGGAGCAGTGAATTAGTTATGCTGCACTGAGCCCCAGAGATAACACTGGAGGGGAAAATCATGTGAAGGTGTGCATATACATGAAACAACACCCCTGCCCCTGGAATTTTGACTGTAAAGTATATAATTCATAGAAATTAAGCATTTTGGGTGATGGATACCGTTTTCTAAAATAAATTTGATCATTTCCTTTTTGTTTTTAAAATATTTTTCTTTTTCTCTCTTTTAATCTTTTATTTGTTTATTATTGGTTACAGAGAAATTGAGAGGGAAGAGGAAATAGACAAGGACAGAGACAGAGAGACACCTGCAGACCTGCTTCACCACTTGTGAAGCTTCCCCCCTGCAGGTGGGGACCAGGAGCTTGAACCCGGGTCCTTGAGCCCTGTGAAGTGAGCGCTTAACCAGGTACATCACCAGCTGGCCCCACAAACAGAGATATATTTATAATGTTTAGTGAACATGCACACTGCTCACCTCATGGAATGAATATTTTCCCATTATCTCAGCTTATCTCAGACTGACCAATGGTTTCTGGCATTGAAAAATCTTGAGGCAAGAATGACTGACCTGGGGGGGTGTCAGTCCATCCCCAGGGCAGTGACGGGTGTTCCACCTTCCAGCAGGTGTCCTGGGTCCAGTGCGTGAGCAGGCAGGAGAGTGCAGAATGTCGGGGAGAGGAGACCCCTTCACTGAGCCTCCACCGCAGATCTGTCTCTTTTCCTTGATGGTTTGTCCCCGAGAGCTGAAGAGAGGACACGGGGCAAAAGGTTTGAGTTCCAGTATGTCTTCATGTCAGTACCTGGTCATCAGAGCCCATGAACTTGATCCATGAGGCCCAGTAGAGGTGCGGTGGGTAACTGTGCTGATGGTCACATCAGGGGCATGAACTGACACCATGCCAGACAGAAAGGGACTCTCCAGTCTATGGCCAAGTCCAGTTCCATTGTAAGGAGCACTGTGCAATGGATAAAACTCTTTAAAAAAATTTATTATCATTAACAAAATTTATTTGTGATTTAATATTGTTTAAAAAAACTCCAAGAAAACAGGCGGATAATTCTGCACTGTTCCCACCATCAGAGTTCTGGATCCCCACTCCCTCTATCAGAAGCTACAGCAGTTCTCCTAAGGTTGCAGATTTGGGTTGACTACTATTTCTACAACTGTCTGTCTATGTTTGTAAATATTTGCCTGTTTCCTCTTCCTATGCTCCCATCTTCTCTCCCTTTCCAAGTCACACCTACACCTGTTACAACATCTACATGTCCCTCCCTTTTTCCTCTTCTCTCTCTAGGGCATCTTCCCCTGTCATGTCTCCCCCTCTGGGAGTCATTTCCCCCCCTCTGGGAACCAAAATATTTATGGGGAGCAGAAGGTGGGAGTTCTGGTTTCTGTGATTGCTTCTCTGCTGGACATGACTAGATAAAATCCTTTAATTTTTTTTTATTTATAAAATGGAAATATTGACAAGACCATAGGATAAGAGGGATACAACTCCACACAGTTCCCACTCCCAGAACTCTATATCCCATCCCCTCCCTTGAAAGCCTCCCTATTCTTTATCCTCCGGGAGTATGGGCCCAGGGTCATTGTGGGATGCAGAAGGTAGAAGGTCTGGCTTCTGTAATTTCTTCCCCACTGAACATGGGCGTTGACAGGTGGATCCATACCCACAGACTGCCTCTCTCTTTCCCTAGTGGGGCAGGGCTCTGAGGAAGTGGGGTTCCAGGACACATTGGTGGAACATGTCCAGGGAAGTCTGGTTGGCATCATGGTAGCATCTAGAACCTGGTATCTCAAAAAAAGAGTTAACATATAAAGCTGAACAAATTGTTGACTAATCATGAACCTAAAGGCAGAATATTGCAGATGAAGATTTGGGGTCTCTGTTTTGGAAAAAGCTAGTAGGTCTATTTTAGGTATATTCTAAGGGGCCCATGACCCTACTAGTTTTTGCCTGAGCCTGACAGCTAATGTGCTGGTGGATCCAGGTTATTGTCTGGGGAGATGGTGTCTTAGTTGGAAAAAGGACTAGAAAGCTGAGTCAGGGAAGAGAGTAGCTCCTAAATATGGGAAAAGTATATAAATATTGTTAGCTGTTAACCCCATTAATTTGATCTGGGGCCCATAGTCAGCACAGGAGCCTGTGTAGCCTCTGCATCCCTGCAGGTCTGAGCTCACATTCTGTGGTCATGGCTAGGAACATTCCAGGCTGCACTCATTTGAGGACCCATCTTCCTCGGGTAGTAGGTAGAGTATGTTGTCCAACCTCCCTTTGGAGAGTGGAACATTCCTACCACTGTTGACCCACATTGAGGGCAGGGTCCTATAGGGGCCCACAGAGGGTCCATGATGTTGTTCCTGATGGAGATGACCAGTGACAGAGCAGAGAGGGATCTGTTAGAGGTCCATAGACAAAACTCTTCCTTAATCATGATCTCATTTCATTGCTCTCTGCCTGAAACACACCCAAATTCCTGGCCAACTAATTTTTGAGGCAGAGAGAGAGGGGGGGGGGAGAGAAAGAGAGAGAGGGAGGGGGGGAGGGCCTTATTGCGACTTCATTCTGCAAGCAGGGACATACGCTCAGAGATCTTAAGCAGCTGATCCTGGTTCTCTGGGCAGTGAGAGGCAGATCGGAGGCCAGGGCCCAGGCCTGTTTGAGTCTGGTTCTCTGGGCAGTGAGAGGCAAATCGGAGGCCAAGGCCCAGGCCTGTCTGAGTCTGGTTCTCTGGGCAGTGAGAGGCAGATTGGAGGCCAGGGCCCAGGCCTGTCTGAGTCTGGTTCTCCGGGCAGTGAGAGGCAGATCGGAGGCCAGGGCCCAGGCCTGTCTGAGTCTGGTTCTCTGGGCAGTGAGAGGGAGATCGGAGGCCAGGGCCCAGGCCTGTCTGAGTCTGGTTCTCTGGGCGGTGAGAGGCAGATCGGAGGCCAGGGCCCAGGTCTGTCTGAGTCTGGTTCTCTGGGCGGTGAGAGGGAGATCGGAGGCCAGGGCCCAGGCCTGTCTGAGTCTGGTTCTCTGGGCGGTGAGAGGGAGATCGGAGGCCAGGGGCCAGGCCTGTCTGAGTCTGGTTCTCCGGGCGGTGAGAGGGAGATCGGAGGCCAGGGCCCAGGCCTGTCTGAGTCTGGTTCTCCGGGCGGTGAGAGGCAGATCGGAGGCCAGGGCCCAGGCCTGTCTGAGTCTGGTTCTCCGGGCGGTGAGAGGCAGATCGGAGGCCAGGGCCCAGGCCTGTCTGAGTCTGGTTCTCCGGGCGGTGAGAGGCAGATCGGAGGCCAGGGCCCAGGCCTGTCTGAGTCTGGTTCTCCGGGCGGTGAGAGGCAGATCGGAGGCCAGGGCCCAGGCCTGTCTGAGTCTGGTTCTCCGGGCGGTGAGAGGCAGATCGGAGGCCAGGGCCCAGGCCTGTCTGAGTCTGGTTCTCCGGGCGGTGAGAGGCAGATCGGAGGCCAGGGCCCAGGCCTGTCTGAGTCTGGTTCTCCGGGCGGTGAGAGGCAGATCGGAGGCCAGGGCCCAGGCCTGTCTGAGTCTGGTTCTCCGGGCAGTGAGAGGCAGATCGGAGGCCAGGGCCCAGGCCTGTCTGAGTCTGGTTCTCCGGGCAGTGAGAGGCAGATCGGAGGCCAGGGCCCAGGCCTGTCTGAGTCTGGTTCTCCGGGCAGTGAGAGGCAGATCGGAGGCCAGGGCCCAGGCCTGTCTGAGTCTGGTTCTCCGGGCAGTGAGAGGCAGATCGGAGGCCAGGGCCCAGGTCTGTCTCAGTCTGCAGCCCAGGCCTGCTCCTCTGGGCTCTGTGGCACAGCTGTCCAAGTCAAGACACAGTTCAAGGTCCCAGATGATGTTCTCTCACAAGAGCAACCAGACTTGGAAGTGATCATTCTTGTTTGTGTTTGGATCGGACGCAGCATTGAAAAAAAAAAAAAACCACATTTGATGTGTAATCATTGGGGTTCTGAGTCTGAGATTTTAACTCTAAAGTAATTTCTTCTTGAGTTTGAGGGGCAGCTTCTGGCTGTGACTAATATGAATGGACGTCCAATATTTTCACTCAAGCAGGGAGTCTTGCAAATCAAGCCGTGACTCACTGGCTGAGCCCAAGTGCTGCCATGATGTGTCATCGTCCCCAGAAGGCTCAGGAAGTCTAGACTTCCCAAGTGGGCTGTTTTCCTGGGACTGAGCTCTTCTCCCCTGGGGCTGCCACGTCAGCTTCCGGGAAGTCTCCTCTGAGCAGTTCTGGGTCACATTCTATGACTTTATCATCAAGAACAGGAACTGGGAGCTGGTGCCCCTGTGTTGAATAGGCTTCCCCTCCATGCTGAATTCTTATTATTATTATTATTTATTTTTAAATTATCATTATTAATTTTTAAAAATTATATTTATTTATTTATTGGATAGAGTTACAGTCAGAAATAGAGAAGACAGAGGCAGAGAGACGCCTGCAGCCCTGCTTCACCACTCGCAAAGCTTTCCCCCTGCAGGTGGGGACCGGGGGCTTAAACCTGGGTCCTTGCGCATTGCAACATACACGTGTGCTCAACCAGGTGCGCCACCACCTGGCCCCATATCTATTTATTTTTAGAGTGACATATTTCTAAAAAATTTTAATCTTTATTTATTGTGTAGATAGCCAGAAATTGAGAGGAAGAGGGACATCGAGACAGAGAGATGCCTGCAGACCTGCTTCACCGCCTGTGAAGCGACCCACCTGCAGGTGGGGAGCCGGGGGCTCGAACCAGGATCCTTGAGCTGGTCCTTGCGCTTTGTGCCACGTGCGCTTGGCCCCTGTGCTGCTGGACTCCCCCGCATGTTTATTCTTGTGAATGAGCTAGAGACGGGAACACGGCTCAGCTCAGGTATGAGCAGCTGTGGGGACTGAACCTGGGACGTTACAGGGGTCCGCCACTGAGCTGTCTCTTGTAAGACAAACATTTTACTGGCACGCCACCACCCTCATGAGTTTGCATCACGAGGGCTCCTTTGCTGCTGCAGCATGCGGCATGGCTGATAGTTCCCAGAAAGACAGTCTGGAGTAAGGCTGACAGTGCTGACCGGCGCTTCCCAACTGAAGTTTGCCAGCCGCTGCTCTCCATGCGCGGGAATGCGGGTCCCAGAGTGCCTGCTTAGGAAGGGTTGGGCCAGGCCCCAAATAGACCTCCTAGCTTCTTCCAAGATGGAGACCCCAAACCTTATCTGCTGTAATCTTACCATTAGGTTTCTGATCATTAAACATTTTGTCCTGCTTTATATCTTACAGCCTTTCAGCCAGCAGGTTGCAGGTACTACCATGACACCATCCTGACCTCCCTGGGCAGACGCCCTCACCCGTGTGTCCTGGAGTCTCCCCTCCCCAGAGCCCTGCCCCACTAGGGACAGACAGACACAGGCTGGGGGTGTGGATCCACCTGCCAACACCCATGTCCAGCGGAGAAGCAATGACAGAAGCCAGAACTCCCACCTTCTGCTCCCCATAAAGATCCTGGGTCCAGACTCCCAGAGGGATAAAGAACAGGGAAGCTTCCATGGGAGGGGATGGGACACAGAGCTCTAGTGGTGGGAACTGTGTTCAACTGTCCCCCTGTTACCCTACAGTCTTATTGATCATTTGTTAGGCAATAAGCCAGCTTCCCTGTGCTTATCCTTACGGTCTATTTACATAACCAGTTACCTAAAACCACCCTGCCTGCAGGGCACTGGTTTAATCCCCACTGGTTCATGATGTCTTTTTGCTCCACCCCCTCTCCTAGTACACCCTGATTTCCACCAGTCTCTTTTTGCTCCACCCTCTCTACCTCACATCCTGTTTCTAGCCTACTTGGCGAGTATATATATAACAGCTGCTCTTCTGTTTTAAAACACTTGGAATTGCTTTCAGGCTCCGAGAGTCCCAGAGTGTATCTCCTGAGACGTTAGCCCGGCACGAGTTCCTGATCCCTCTCCCAAGCAGCAGCCTAGGCTGGCTCCAGTTGAGTTCTCTCCAACCCAGAGAGCACTTGCTCGGGAAGAAGCACCCTCAGGCTATCCTGGCAATCATTATTAAATCAATAATAAAAAAGAAGGGCTGGGTCAGAGGCAGGTCCTGTGTGAAGAAGAGTTAATGCCCAGAGGCACAGGGGCCCTGGATGTGCCAGGCAGAGTCCAGCTGGGATACAGAGCAGGCTGAGGCTTCTTCTCCAGACTTGTCTGTCCTTGCCAGAGATGCTGTTCCTGGCGGGATGCTCTGAGGCTTGGCCTGAGCTTGGAGCTGCTGCTCAGGACGCCTCAGCATGTCTGGGAACAGCCTTCCCCGCGTTCTGTAGAGGGCTGTTAGTGGTCTGCCTTAGTTACCAGTCATAGGACAAATAGGAAATGGATATCTGCTGGATTCAATTTTTCCACAGATAGGAGTTTTGAGGGTCATTAAAATCCCCCCACACCCCCGCTGCTGTCTCCTCTTCCAGGTGAAGTTGGGGGAGAGTAAGATCGGAAGGTGCAGACTGATTTCCTTCTTCTATTAATTTTTATTTATAAAATAAAAAATAGAAAATATCAAGGGAGTTGGGTGGTAGCACAGCAGGTTAAGTGCAGGTGGTGCAAAGCACAAGGACCGGCATAAGGATCCCGGTTCGAGCCCCCGGCTCCCCACCTGCAGGGGAGTCGCTTCACAGGCGGTGAAGCAGGTCTGCAGGTGTCTGTCTTTCTCTCCCCGTCTCTGTCTTCCCCTCCTCTCTCCATTTCTCTCTGTCCTATCCAACAATGTCTTCAGTAACTACAACAATAAAACAAGGGCAACAAAAGGGAATAAATAAATAAATATTAAAAAAACTTAAGAAAAAAAAAGAAAATCCCAACAAAACCATAGGGTAAGAGGGGGAGAATCCCACACAGCTCCCACCACCAGAGTTCCCTGCCCCACCCCCTCCATTGGAAGCTTCTCTGTTCTTTATCCTTCTGGGAGCATGGACGCAGGTTCTTCATGGGGAGCAGAAAGTGGGAGTTCTGGCTTCTGTAATTGCTTCTCCACTGGACATGGGTGTTGGCAGGTGGATCCACCCCCTGCCCCAGCCTATCTTTGTCTTTCCTTAGTGGGGCAGGGCTCTGGGGAGGGGAGGTTGACTTATTTCTAATGCTGGTCCTGGGGTGCACCCAGCACCCTATCTCAAGGATGCTGGTCTCGGAGGTGGACACCCTTGCCACAGACAGAGAAGGGGGTGAGGTTCCTGAAGCCCACCGTGACCTCATCGTGCTCACTCTCCTCCTTGCCCTATAAAAATGTTTTCACCATCTAAAGGCCTCTGGCAGAATGTCTCTAAACACTTACTGCCCTGAGGAATCCTACCCCCGACCACTGAGTATAGGACTGACAATAGTGGTCTCAGGGCCACCTGGGTTCATCTGGACCCCGGTTCCACCTCTGGCGTGGATGCCTCTGTGTTGTTTTTGCTGGGCTATGTTGTTTTCACCGGGCTGGCTTCACGGGCGGGTAACAGACGACCAGGGACTCATGGTTGAGCTGTAGGCAGTATCTCTTTATTCATGCAGGACGCAGCACAATCTAAGCCGAGCTAAGCTAAACTAAACTAAAGTCACAATGCTGTCTTTATATATACTTGCCAAGTAGGGTGGAAACAGGATGTGACATAGAGAGGGTGGAGCAAAAAGTGACTGGTGAAAATCAGAGTGTGACAAGGAGAGGATTAGGGTGTGACAAGGAGAGGGGGTGGAGCAGGTGAGAATTCTACCACTAAACCACCAATGCCCTGGAGGGAGTGTGGTGCTTTATGTAAATGTAAAAGTGATTTATGTAAATAGACCAAAGCTTTGAATGGGATTAAATCTATCCCTATATAGGCATATGGTTAAGCAGAAGCCAGGGGGAGCTGGCATACTATCCAACACCTCTGCCCAGACCCTGGCAGCAGGATCCTCTGTTGGCACTCAAGATGAATGCAGCTGTCAGCTTTCCCTTCTCATTCTGCACTGTTCTTTTCTGTATTTGGCATTTTAATTTCTTGCAATGAGTAAATCATTACTCTTTTTTTTTTTTTTAAAAAAAAAAACCACAACAGTTCATCTCTGTGGGGTTTAACTATTTGGCTTTGCATAGAACTCATGGCACCTCATTGCTTTGGTTGTTATTTCCCAAGCTCCATTAAACCACTGGAGACAAATGAAGAAACTGAAATGAGACATCAGATGCAAAGGCAAGAGGATCCCTCCCTGTCATTGTGATGGCACTAAACTCCCCACAGATCCAAGGGGATGCAGGAGCATCAGAAAAAGCAAATGGCTGGTTGGTGAAATACAGTTGAGAGGCCAGTGCCAAATGGCCACAGCACAGTGTGAGGAAGCTAGGAACCATATCTGTGAAAGCTTTAATGAAGAAGAATAAGAATAAGAATAAGAATAAGAATAAGAATGGCACGCCCCACTCAACCCCAGAATGATGGGTCTGACAGGGTCAGCACCCAGGAAAACTCTCTTCAAGGAAGAATTCTGGGAGTGGGTCTTGGCATCCTGAGCATATCTAAATTGGAAAGTCTGATTATTGTTTTCATTATGTACATGGTAATGATGCTGTGTAATCGGGGACAAACAGCCCCTGTTCCCAGATTAGATACAGATGAACAGGAAATGAGGTGGACGAAGTTATGGGTCATCAAATACATAAAGTTTTAGGAAAAATTCTTATTAATACTTACCTCCTCTTATGAAATATGTTAAAACTCTACGTAAAATACTATCTGCTAAGCCTATTACTCAGAAATGCATCACCCCATGAAGTATGACATTACTGTGTAAAACTGCAAGGCTGTCTAATCAAGAAATGAACTTTGTTCCAGATATTTTTTATGTAATACTGAAGGATATATAAACTCTCACTTGCTAAATAAAACTTGAGTTCAGATTCAGCCTCCAACAGAGTGTGTTGTATTCTGTTCTCCTCCTGACCCACCCTGGTGGTCACCTTCGGAGTTCCCTGATCCTTCCTGCTGCTCCTCCGCCTGAGCGGTCCATCGCAGAAGAAGAAGAAAAGAGAGAGAGAGAGAGACAGAGAGAGCTCCTCAAATCCCTGAACGAGCAATGCTGCCAAGTAGGCTGACAGCAGAAGGAATTTCCAGAGAGACGTTTGAGCCTGTGTTCGGAAACAGGCAAGACCAGCCGCTGCCTGGCAGCTAGGAACGAGGGCAGAGGCCACAGATTCTGCAAACACTAACAATTTCTGAAGACTCACAGAGCGCTAGTGCATAACAAATAGAAGCAGACATGAAGTCAACGGCTGAACGCTCTTTCTATCTGTGCTAGGAGGGGAAAAAAATAAAACACACATTTTCTTTAACTTATAGGACCTGGTCAACAGAGCCGGCAAGACCTATAAATCCAGCGGCTGTGGAGGATGGCAACTGGGATTGTGAGGGAAGTAGAAAGAAATATTCAGAATCCATGCAGCCACCTGTGTGAGTAAGCACACTTGGGCAGATGCCCTTTTCAGATCAGACCTACGAGGTTTTTGCTAGAATAGTCCTGGCATTGCTCCTACTGGAGTCTTTGTGGCGTGAGGGCGGTTCAGGCTCTGCATCACCACTCTGGGGATAGTACTTCATCATCTTGTATAGAGTTACAGGAGACAGATACACAGATAGATAGATAGATAGATAGGAGCCAGAGCACCACTGTGCTACATGCAGTGCCAGTCTAGCTTCGTGGGCGGGAGACAGACGACCAGGGACTTACGGCTGAGCTGGGAATGTGGTTCAATCTTTATTTGAGTGGGAATGCAGTTCCATCTATCTAATCTAATCTCTCTTCATTAGAAAGCCCTGTCCTTTATATCTCCTGAGGCGGAAGTGTCAGGTCGGAAGAGGATGTACGTAGGATGGGGGTGGGGAGAAGGAAAAAGCCAACCAGTGGGGATTAAATGGTGGAAAACAGGATGTGACTAGGAGAGGGGGCGGAGTGGAAAAAGTGTGTGAACCAGTGGGGATTAAACCAGTGCGAACAAAACAATGATGATGTAAATAGACCACAGCATCAAGCAGTGCAACAGAAGGGGTCTTAGAAGCAGAATTTAGAAGCAGACCAACAATGCAGCACTGAGGCTTGAACTGGGAGCCTCAGGTGTGCCAGTCCTGTACTCTAACCAGCTGAGCTATTTCCCTCACTGCCAAGTTGTTCTTTCATCTCTTCTTTCTGTGTCCTTCCAGTACTGTGCCCCATATATATTTGATTAAAAAAGAAGAAGTATGTCGGGGCTGGGTGGTGGTGCACCCAGTTAAGCACATATGTTACAATATGCAAGGACCCGGGTTCAAGCCCCTGGTCCCCACCTGCAGGGGGAAGCTTTGCAAGTGGTGAGGCAGCGCTGTAGGTGTCTCTCTGCCTCTCTCCCACAGTATCTCTCACTGCCCTCTTGGTTTCTGGCTGTCTCTATCCAGTAATAAATAGAGAGAAGGAGGAAAACATGTTGGTGGGAATACCTTGAGTTTTAGGAGCACTCTAAGACACCAGACCAGCCTGGGCACAGATGCTGGTGGCTCTCTCACTAGATTCGTGATCTTCAGCATTCTAATCATGTGACCATTTTTGATTCCCCGGGTCTTAGGGGAGTGTTGTGAGAATGAACTGTGAGAGTGACTTTAGCACACCTGTGCCTGTGTCTGGGGTATACGATGGCCCCAGAGATCCTTAGACACTGGTAGATAGTGAGGCACTGCGTCCGTCTCCCAGGACATTTCAGATTAGCAAAGGGGACTGGGTTGCAGAGAGGAGGAGAGGGGGTAGGTTGAAGGTGTTGGGTGTGGAGCCCAAGCTGGGCCATCATGGGCAGTGTGGTGCCAAGATTGTTCATGGCAAGAGGAGTATGGGGACTTGCCACGAGGGGCTGAGTTTGGTAGATGCAAGGAGGGTGACTTGGGGCTCGTAGTTCCTGCAGCTAGCTGAGTCTTGGCTTCTTGAGCTAAAAATGAGACTTAGAGGGACTGGGTGGTGATGCATCTGGTGGTGCAAATGTGCTGCAATACTCAGTGGCCCAGGTTCAAGCTTCTAGTCCTCACCTGCAGGGGGAAAGCTTCATGAGCGCGGATGCAGTGCTGCAGGTGTCTTACTTTCTCTTCTTTATTTCCTCTGTCTCTACACATTGCATAAAAGTGAGTTGGAGTAGTAGGTGGTGTCTAACAATCACTGTAGGACACATTTAAACTGAGATAGCTTTTAGAGAGTAAGTGAATAAGCAAGTCAGACTGTCGGCAGAATTGGAATTTTGTTGTCTTACTTTTTTGAGAAAACCCTGGAAACAGAGCATTGAATTCTGCGTAAACTCTTCATGTCCTGGCTGAAAAGTGGTGGAGAAGAGGAGGCTGAAGCTAGGAGTTCTTTTCTCGTGCCTGACTTGCTTCTTCCCAAGACATGCATAGCTGACAGTAACAGAAACACACCAACACACTCTCTCTGACCTCCCTCCTGGTCCTCATGCTCAGAGAGTCACCATACTCCTATTCCAAGAGTGTCAGTGCCTCCATGCTTTGTATCTACTCACACAAGGAAGTAATATAATCATTAAAAATACATAATCTTGAATTTTTGGTAGTATTCTACTTGTTTGCAATCTTATTATTCATAGGTGTCAGCGTTGCTATTACAAAGCATGTTGTTGGTATTTTGGAGTGCATTCTGACATCAGATTTTGTTTGCCAACAGATGGGATGGACATGTCAAGGAAAACAGAGAATGGTGACACTAGATCAAATCCAGCTAATGATCTTGTCCAGAGCACAGAATATTTGAACACCATCATATGATCTCCACACTAAAAGCACATTCCGTCAGCCCAAGAATTTAGTCAGCGGAGGAGCAGCACCCAGCCCTGCTAATGCACCATCACCAGGCATTTCATGATTCTCGAAGCTGAGGGAAAGCAGGAATTGTTGTCAAACTTTACTTCCCAATGTGTTATTGCCTCTAACCATGATTATTTGTCATTTAGCTGACACCAGAGGTGTGAACCACACATTATAGGAGTCAAAGGTTTCGCATAAAACAAAACAAAACCTCTCCTCCAAGGCTGTTGCTCTGAAGTGTTGGTGACTCATGAAAACCTGTCAAAGCAAGGGGAGGGGTAGAGGAGTGGTGTGTTTGGAATCAGCCTCAGAAACGAACTTTTTTCCCCATAAAGGGATGCCGGGCTAGCGTGGGGGTGCCTCTTCCTGGGGCATACGCTCTGGGTTGGAGAGAATGTGACCGTAACCAGCCTGGGCTGCTACTCACTCAGTGATGCGAGGGAGATGACTCAGGAGCCAAACACGTGGTGCGAGGCAATGCAATTACCTTTATTGATCAGAGAGCCAAGGCTTTTAAAAGGCAGACCCGGAAGTGGCAGGTCGGAAACGGAAATGGCTAGGAAAGGGGTGGAAGAAGGCAAAAGGGGGCTAGGAAGGTAGAAACTTCCTTAGCAATTGTTGCGAGGGTTCTAACTGGTAGGATTAATGTTACCCTGCAGACAGGGAGGGTCTTGAGGGTAGAAAGAAGATAGATCAAAGGAATGTGATGGGTGGGGATCTTTCAGGCAAAACAATGATTATGTAGATAGACCATAGTATCAGGAATGCAGGGTGCTTTGTGAGGCTTCTCACAATTTCCAGACATCTCCCCCTTTCTTTTTATCTAATGGCCATCATATCAGGAATGCGAGGTGCTTTGTGAGGCAGGAAGTCTGATAAGACAAGGCACACCTTTGGGGCTACTTCTGTCCTTTGCTCAACCTCTCAGTAGAGAGACTGACAGGATAGACGAGCTCCTCAGGTCAAACCCTGCCAAGCTCAACCATATCCTCACAATTTCCCAACAAAGGGAAGTCTGGAATGTATATGTACAAACTACTTGAGAATTTTCTCTCTCTCTCTGTCTCTCTCTTTTTTGCCTCCAGGGTTGTTGGTATGCTTCTAATTCTGCTTTTAAAACCCCCTTCTGTTTCATTTGGTTTAATCCCCCTGCATTCTATTTACATAACACTGTATTCTATTTACATAACCTCTGTTAACAAGCACCACCCTCCCTCCAGGGCATTAGTGGTTCAGTGGTAGAATTCTTGCCTGCTCCGCCCCCTCTCCTTGTCATACCCTGATTTTCACCAGTCACTTTTCTCTCCACCCTCTCTGCGTCGCATCCTGTTCCCACCCTACTGGGCTAGTATATTTATAAGGACAAGATTGTTTGTAGTTTTTAGTTTAGCTTAGCTTGGTATAGATTGTGCTGCGTCCTGCATGAATAAAGAGATACTGCGTACAACCCAGCCATGAGTCCCGGGTCATCTGTTACCCGCCTGTGAAGCCAGCCCGGTGAAAACAACATATGGCGCCCGAAGCAATCCAGCAGGAACAGTCAGAAGCACCCTAAATGGAATTTTGAAGAGCTTTTTGGACTAGGACACCCTCCGGGGACTCACAATACTACATGGTGAGATCTGGATAATCTGGTTCAAGTTGCGTATCATAAAAGTGTGATTTGAATGACTGAATTTTTGTATGACATTGACTTAAAAAAATGCTAGATGCAGCCATGATTTCTAGAGACATCCAGAAATAATCAAAAAAATTGTTTTTTCCTCCGTTGATTTCTTTTTTACGTCTTGGCATAAATCTGAATGTTTAATCCTGAAACGGTTTGAGTTATGGGCAGGGCAGATAGTGCAATGATTATGTTAATTATTCTCATGCCTGAGGCTTCTACCGTGGTTCTTCTGTTTACCTTTCCACATTTTATTGAGTTTATACTGTTTAAACAACCTTAAAATCATACTAGAAAGGACTTCCAATTATAATGGAGTTATCAATTATAGTAAACTTCTAATCTGCTACAAGTTTTGTTTGACAAGTAAGTGAATTTCAGCTGTCAGTCTTCACATGAAAAAGCATCTACTCAAATGGAATTCCTGGAAATCCATTTGGATCCTGTTCTCTGACATCGCCCACAAGATGGAATGACTACAACACACCCCCGGAAACCAATGATGTGACCTGGCATGACCTGAAGAAACAGATTCACAGACTCCAAAGATCACTCTCTACAGAAAAGCAGAATTCTGGTGGCAGACATTCACCATTGAGACAGACATGCAGCGTTTCATCCCTTGGCATTTTCTTCTGTGGTCAGCTACTTTGGACTGACACTTCCATCAGACATACTGGTACATGCTGCTGTGTTTCTCAAAGTATAACATCAGCCAGTTGACTTGGGACTTTATAGACCATGTCCCCTCGCCTGCAGGCTCTGCTCTCAGAGTCAGAAAACTCTCCTTCCTTTCTAGGTTCTGCCCAGAGAGACAGGAAATGCTATTTGAGGCAAGAGATGTCCACAGAGGCATGAAGCGCCCCCAGAGGCAATAGATGACCCTACAGGCAAGAAATGCCCTTTTGCCTGCTAGGCCTTGCCCTTTGAGGTAGGAAACACCCCTCAGGCCTCCCCTTGGCATCACACTGGTTATTGCTGCTTGCCTATTTTGTTTTCCATGTCTTATGCCAGTTCTTTTGCAAACGCCTGTACGATATAGGTTTCTGTTCACCCCACAATCCTGATACTATGGCCATTAGTTAAAAAGAAAGGGGGAATTATTGGTATGCTTCTAATTCTGCTTTTAAAAACCCCTTCTGTTTCATTTGGTTTAATCCCCCATGCATTCTATTTACATAACACTGTATTCTATTTACATAACCTCTGTTAACAAGCACCACCCTCCCTCCAGGGCATTAGTGGTTCAGTGGTAGAATTCTTGCCTGCTCCGCCCCCTCTCCTTGTCATACCCTGATTTTCACCAGTCACTTTTCTCCCCACCCTCTCTGCATCACATCCTGTTCCCACCCTACTGGGCTAGTATATTTATAAGGACAAGATTGTTTGTAGTTTTTAGTTTAGCTTAGCTTGGTATAGATTGTGCTGCGTCCTGCATGAATAAAGAGATACTGTGTACAACCCAGCCATGAGTCCTGGGTTGTCTGTTACCCGCCCGTGAAGCCAGCCCAGCGAAAACAACACAGGGTTATTGCTGGGGCACAGTGAGGGCACTACGAATCCACTTCTCCTGGAGGCTGTCTTTTTCCATTGTTGTTGCTGTTATTGTTGTTGGATAGGACAGAGAGAAATGGAGAAAGGAGGTGAAGACAACGAGGGGGAGAGAAAGACAGACACCTGCAGACCTGCTTCACCACTTATGAAGTGACCCCCCCATGCAAGTGGGGAGCCAGGGGCTCAAACTGGGATCCTTGTAATTCAGGCTCTGTGCACTTGATGTGGTGTACTACCTCCTGCCCCCCCCCTCATTAGACCATTTCTAAGATGACATACATTTTATAAAAATCTGGAATCTTCTGTGGCCACCAGTTGTTCATGGACATCTGTACAGTCTTACACAAGCTTTTTTTTTAAAGATTTTATTTATTTATTAATGAGAAAGATAGGAGAGAGAGAAAGAACCAGACATCACTCTGGCACATGTGCTGTCGGGGATTGAACTCAGGACCTTATGCTTGAGAGTCCAGTGCTGTAGCCACTGTGCCACCTCCCGGACCACACAAGCTTTTTTTTTTTTTTTTTTTCGAGCATATCAAGACTTTGGGAAAATAATGGATAGGCATTTTAATGTCTGATTTATCTACTAGTGGGTTAGGCTTTCAAACATATCTCTTAGTAAGTTAGTGAAGGTTTTGTGATAGACATTAAATTCAGCAATATAGGTTTAATTAAAAAATTTTTTTATTGGGGAATTAATGCTTTACATTCAACAGTAAATAGAATAGTTTGTACATGCATAACATTGCCCAGTTTTCCATATAATAATACAACCACCACTAGGTCCTCTGTCATCCTTCTTGGATCTGTATTCTCCCCACCATCCACCCACCCCAGAGTATTTTAATTTGGTGCAATATGCCAATTCCAGTTCAGATTCTACTTGTGTTTTCTCTTCTGATCTTGTTTTTAAACTTCTGCTTGAGAGTGAGATCATCCCATATTCATCCTTCTGACTTATTTCACATAAATGAAATTTTCAAGGTCCATCCAAGATCGGCTGAAAACGGTGAAGTCACCATTTTTTTTAGCTGAGTAGTATTCCATTGTATAAATACCACAACTTGCTCAGCCACTCATCTGTTGTTGGGCACTTGGTTTGTTTCCAGGTTTTGGCTATAACAAATTGTGCTGCTAAAAACATATGTGTACACAGATCTTTTTAAATGGGTGTGTTGGGTTCCTTAGGATATAGCCATAGGAGAGGAATTGCAGGATAATAGGGTAGGTCCATTTCTAGCCTCTGAGAGTTTTCCAGACTGTTCTACACAGAGGCTAGACCCACTGACATTCCCACCAGCAGTGCAGGAGGGTTCGTTTGACCTCACAACCTCTCCAGCATTTGCTGCTGCTACCTTTTCTGATGTGTGACATTCTCACAGGAGTGAAGTGGTATCTCATTGTTGTCTTTATTTGCATTTCTCTAACAATCAAAGACTTGGAACATTTTTCATGTGTTTCTCAGCCTTTTGGATCTTTTCTGTTAAAATATTCTGTCCATGTCCTCTCCCCATTTTTGGATGGGTTTATTTGTTTTCTTGTTTTTGAGTTTGGCAAGCTCTTTATATTTTTTGGCTATTAGCCTCTTGTCTGATGTATGGCATGTAAAAATCTTCTCCCATTCTTTGAGGGGTCTCTTGGTTTGGGTAGTGGTTTCTTTTGCTGTGCCGAAGCTTTTTAATTTGAGGTAGTCTCATAGGTTTATGCTTACCTTAGTCTTCTTTGTAATTGGATTCATTTCACTGAAGATGTCTTTAAAATTTATGTGGAAAAGAGTTCTGCCAATATTTTCCTCTAATTATCTTGTAGTTTGTGGTCTAACATCCAAGTCCTTGATCCACTTGGAATTTACTTTTGTATTTGCTGAAATATAGTGGTTCAGTTTCATTCTTCTGCATGTTTCAACCCACTGTTTCCAAAACACCATTTGTTGAAGAGACTCTTCTTTCCCCATTTAATAGTCTGGGCACCTTTGCCAAAGATTAGATGTCCATAGGTATGGGGGCTTACTTCTGGGCTCTCACTTCTATTCCACTGGTCATTGTGTCTATTCATGTTCCAGTACCAAGCAGTTTTGATGACAATGGCCCTGTAATACAATTTGAGATCTGGGAGTGTGATGCCTCCAGTTCTGTTCTTTCTTCTCAAGATTGTTTTGGCAATTATAGGTCTTTTCTGGTTCTAGATAAAGATTTGTAGCATTTGTTCTGTTCTCCTAAAAAATGTGGTTGGGATCTTGATGGGGATAGCATTAAATTTGTATATGACTCTGGGTAGTATATTCATTTTGATGATGTTAATTCTTCCAATCCATGAGCATGGAATATCTTTCCACTTCTTTGTGTCTTTTTCAATTACCTTGAGTAGTGACTCATAATTTTCAGTATACAAGTCTTTCACTTCTTTGGTTAGGTTTACTCCTAGATATTTTATTGTTTTTTGTTGCTATAGTAAAAGGAATTGATTTCTGGATTTCACATTCTTCTAACTTAGTGTTTGCATAGAGGAATGCCACTGACTTTTGAATGTTAATTTTGTAGCCTGACACCTTACTGTCTTGCCTGATGGTTTCCAAAAGCTTGTTGCTGGATTCCTTAGGTTTTTCTCTGTATACTATCATGTTATCTGCAAATAGGGAGAGTTTGACTTCTTCTCTGCCAATCTGTGTCCCTTGAATTCCTTGCTCCTGCCTGATTGCTCTTGCAAGATCTTCTAACACTATGTTGAATAGTAATGATGATAGTGGGCAGCCCTGTCTAGTACCTGATCTGAGGGGAAATGCTTCCAGTTTTTCACCATTGAGTATAATGTTGGCTGTAGGTTTGTTATAGATAGACTCCACTATCTTTAGGAACTTTCCATTTGTTCCCATTTTTTGTAGTGTTTTGATCATAAAGGGATGTTGTATTTTGTCAAAGGCTTTCTCTGCGTCTATTGATATGACCATGTGGTTTTTGGTCTTGCTTTTGTTGATGTGGTGGATCACATTGATGGATTTACATATATTAAACCAACCTTGCATGCCTGGGATAAACACTACTTGGTCATGATGAACAGTCCTTTTGATATACTGCTGTATCCAGTTGGCTATAATTTTGTTCAATATTTTCGCATCTATGTTCATCAGAGATATTGATCTGTAGTTTTCTTTTTTGGTTGTGTCCCTGTCTACTTTTGGTATCAGAGTGATGTTGGTTTCATAGAAGCTGGCAGGGAGTATTCCAGTGTCTTCAATCTTCTGGAAGACTTTTAAAAGTAGAGGTATTAGTTCTTCTTTGAAGGTTTTGTAGAATTCATTTGTAAAACCATCTGGTCCAGGACTTCTATTTTTGGGGAGATTCTTTCAACTGTTGCTTGTCTGAGAAGGTTTTTATTCCTCCCCCTAGTCTGAATGACAGTCTTGCAGGATTCAGTAGTCTTGACTGAAAGCCTTTCTCACTGAGCACTGGATAGATATCTTGCCATTCTCTTCTGGCCTGTAGTGTTTGTGTGGACAAGTCTGCTGCTAATCTTATGGGGTTTCCTCTGTAGGTGACTCTTTGTTTTTCTCTTGCAGCCTTCAGGTTCCTTTCTTTATTCTTATTCCTTTCCATTCTAAATATGGTGTGTTTTGTTGTCTTTAAGTCTGGTATAATTCTGTTTGAGACCCTCTGGGTTTCTTGAACCTATGTGTTTTTTATGGTGTTAGACTAGAAAGTTCTCAGCTATTATGTCCTGAAGATTGCTTTCTTCCCCTCCCTCTCTTTCTTTCTCTGGTATGCCAATAATGCGTATATTATTTCTTTTGGAGTCAACCCATAGGTCTCTGTTGTTGTTTTCAGTATCTCTTGATATCTTTTTGAGTTCTCATACTTCTTTTTTAGTTGACTCTAATTCATCCTCAATCTTGCTAGTTCTGTCTTCAGCTTTATTTATTCTATTCTCTCTCCCCACTACTGTTTTCTGTAGTTTATCTATTTTGTTACCATATTCTGATACTGTTTTACCTTGTTCAGCTAGTTGTGTTCTTAGCTCAGGTATTTAAGCTTTCAGCTCTCTAATAACCTTGAGATAATTAGTGTTTTCTTCCAGAGTCTCATTTGTTGTTTCTGCATTTCTGATGACAATTATTTCAAACTCTGTACTCACTCCTGTGATTATTTCTTTAACTAGTGTTTGGATGTTGACCTCATTATTTTGTGCTTCAACCTTTGGGGGGCTTTTAACTGGACTCTTGTCATGGTTTATTTTTCCAATATTTCTTCTTGTTGGTCTAACCATTATATATAGTATGTTATGAGGTCCCTCTCTCGGTACTTTTTAAATTACTGATCACTCTTGCCTGCATTGACATGTGTCTAAGTAAGGTGATTGAAGGGTTCACAATTATGGAAATTGACAATTGTTTAAATATTATTTTAATTCCTGAGTTGGGGCACAATGGTTTAAATGTCTCTTTTGTTCTTTTTCTTCCCTGTAGGCTAAGGGAGCCTGAGGGCTTTTAAACTATTAGTAGTCTTCTTAGCTTAATCACTCACTCCAGTAATTTGGTGGGTTCCTGACTCATTCTAGTCCTGTCTTGTTGCGGTCCTAGATGATATCCTTTGGTATTCCTCGTGATCTTCTTTGATATTCCTAGTTGGCCAGGGAGAAGAGAGGAGAGGAGACTGTAAGTTTAATCTTATGCCAAACTATCAATAACAAATAAAAAAATCATTAAAAATAATGTAAAATGTTGCTTATTTATTATGTAGTGAAACCAATCCAGAGAGTCAGGTAGAAAAGAAACTTGTTTAAGAAAAGTTTGAGTGCCCATATTGTGGTGTATTTGGCTGGGCTGAGCACACATGTTACCAATCCCAGGGACCTGGCTTCAAGTCCCTGGTCTCTACCTGCAGGGTAGAAAGTTGATTTAAAAACAAAACAAGAGACCTAAAGAGTATGTTCTCATTCTCTTCCATCCTTTCTCTTGGCCTCTTGAGATGTCTGATCAGTTTGTTGCCCAACTCTGCCCTGGGTTGTACATATTCAATGTGATATATGAAGACTCGACAGTCCCTCTGCTTGTAAATTTTCCATGTTTTCTTTTATGATTTTACTGGGGGCTTAATTGTTTACAGATAAGTTGTTGACATATGGGTACAATGACTCATCTCCCTGTGACAAGTTTCAGCAAAATACCCACCCCCCACTTCATTCCCTTTCCATCATAATCACCAGGATGCCCCCTTTGTCTTTTTATTTATTTACTTTATTTATTTCTAATTTTTTCTTTTGTTGCCTTTGTTGTATTATTGTTGTAGTGTTATTATTATTGTTACTGATATCATTGTTGGATAGAACAGAGAGAAATGGAGAGAGGAGGGGAAGCCAGAGGGTGAGAGAAAGACAGACACCTGCAGACCTGCTTCACCACCTGTGAAGCGACTCCCCTGTAGGTGGAGAGCTGGGGATTTGAACCAGGATCCTTATGCCAGTTCTTGTGCTTTTTGCCATGTGCACTTAACCTGCTGGGCTACCACCCCCCCTTGTCTTTTTTTAAATGAACACATAATTGACACAAGACAGGACTGTCGTCTCAGGTATATAGCCTGAGGATTTGAGCATGGATATTTCAAATATCTAGATGTAAAAATATGGGTCTTCTTTCATTGCTGTTTTATAACAGTGTTTGTATTCCATTTGTTATTAGCTGTTACATTAATATCTGCAATACTGTGAATTCCAGCTTTGTAAATATGCCTGCCTTCTGTCTGAGGGTGGACAAGTGTAATCTCCTCACTGAACTGATATCGTACTGGCTTGCCTGCTGTGCTGAAGTCACTGACCCTATGTGTGTCTCTTTCTTGATTCCTCTAGAAAAGTATTGTGGTTCCAGCAAGTGAGGTGATCAGAGGATTCAGAGCCTGCATCCAAAAGGTACAAAATCCCAGCTACATGAACAAGATAAAAAGGCTGCAGATTGAATGGGAGAAAACTTTTGTAAATCATGTACTTGTAAGGGGTTGGTAGTCAGGATATATTTAAAAAACCCACAGTTTAATCATAAAAAATGTATCATATCACCAATGTGTCCTGAAGCTCTGCTCCCCCAGAGCCCTGCCCCACTAGTGAAAGAGAGAAGGACAGGCTGGGAGTATGGGTCCACCTGCCAAGCCTGTGCTCGCGAGGGGGCAATTACAGACCTTCCACCTTCTGCATCCCATAATGACCCTGGGTCCATACTCCCAGAGGGATAGAGAATAGGAAAGCTGTCAGGGGAGGGGATGGGATACGGAGTTCTGGGGGTGGGAACTGTGTGGAGCTGTACCCCTCTTATCCTATGGTTTTGTCAGTGTTTCCATTTTATAAATAAAAAAATATATCACTCAAACTGGGGAAGGACTAGGAGAAGATATTTTCCTGAAGAAGATGCTGACATGGTCAGCTTGAAAAATTGCTCAGTCTCATCCATGGCCTGCAAATGGGAAGTAAGGTCTCACCTCACACCCATGAGAATGAGTATTGTAAATGCACACACACACACACACACACACGCACACAGACATACACACATACAGAATCAAACACACAGACACACACTCACACACACTCACACACACAGACACACAGACAGACACACTCACACACACACACTTACACACTCACACACACAGACACACACACACACACACACACACACTCACACACAGACACACACACAGACACACACACACAGAGACAGGCACACACACAGACACATAGACAGGCACACACAGACACAGACACACAGACAGACAGACACACACACACAGACAGGCACACACACAGACACACAGACACACACAAGAAACAATATGTGCTGGTACGGATTTGAATAGAAAGGAAACTATGTTTTTTTTATTTATTTGTTCCTTTTTGTCGCCCTTATTTTATTGTTGTTATTGATGTCATTGTTGTTGGATAGGACAGAGAGAAATGGAGAGAGGAGGGGGAGACAGAGAGGGGGAGAGAAAGACAGACACTTGCAGACCTGCTTCACTGCCTGTGAAGCGACTCCCCTGCAGGTGGGGAGCTGGGGGCTCGAACTGGGGTCCTTACGGTCCTTGCGCTTTGTGCCACGTGCGCTTAACCCGCTGTGCTACCGCCCGACTCCCATGTTTTTTCTTTATGGGGGACTAATGGTTTACAATTGATAGTAAAATACAATAGTTTGTACATGTGTAACATTTTTCAGTTTTCCACATGACAATTCAACCCCCACTAGGACCTCTTTTTCGTTCCTCACTTTCTCTCTTTCTTTTTTCTTCTTTATTGGGGGGAGCTATTAATAGTTTACAGTTCACAGTAAAATACAGTAGTTGGTCCATGTGTAACATTTCTCAGTTTTCCACATGACAATTTAATCCTACTAGGTCCCCTCTCTCTTTCTTTTCTTTATAGAAGGGGATTAATGGTTTATAGTTGACAGTGAAATACAGTAGTTGGTCCATGTGTCACATTTCTCAGTTCTCCACAGGACACTCTAACCCCTTACCAGGTCCTCCTCCGCCATCATGTTCCAGGACCTGCATCCTCCCCGCCCCCGGCTCCAAAGTCCTTTACTTTGGTGCGGTACCCCAAAGCCAGTGCACGTTCTGCTCTGTGCTTCCCTCCTGATCTGGTTTCTCAGGAGAAAGGAAGCTCTGCAGACTGTTGGTGGAGCTAGAACTCAGTCCATGTGCTCTGGAAAATGGCCTGGAAGTTTCTGGAGAGACGAAGTCGAGCGACTGTATGAGCCAGCCACTCTGATTCTTGGGCATTGCAGCGAAAGCAAAGGAAACATGGACTCAAAGCGCAGCTGGACCTTATGTCCACTGCGGGTTTCTGTACCGCAGTGGGAGCCTGCTGGTAGATGGCACCGCAAATCCTGTCACCTGCAGCAGCACAGACGGAACTTGGGGTGTCGTGCTAAGAGAAATGCCATGCCAAAATAAATGCTGGTGTTGTATATTATGCTATACTGCATTATATTATATTGTATTATATTTTCATACACACATGTAATTTATAGGTGGAATCTTAAAAAAAACACACAAACGTATAGATACAGAGAAGTGTGTTCGTCAGAGGTAGTGGTGAAAGGGGTAAAATGAGAGAAGTGTTCAAACGACAAACTTTTTTTTAAAAAAATTTTAAAAATTTATTTATTTATTCCCTTTTGTTGCCGTTGTTGCTTTACTGTTGTATTTATTATTGTTGTTGTTGATGTTGTTCGTTGTGGGATAGGACAGAGAGAAACGGAGAGAGGAGGGGAAGACAGAGAGGAGAAGAGAAAGACAGACACCTGCAGACCTGCTTCACCGCCTGTGAAGCGACTCCCCTGCAGGTGGGGAGCCAGGGGCTCGAACCGGGATCCTTTTGCCGGCCCTTCCGCTTTGCGCCATGTGTGCTTAAGCCACTGTGCTACCGCCCGACTGCCAAGACAAACTTTTAGTTGTTACAGAACAATTAAAAACTGGGGCTGTACAGTGCAGCGTGACGTCCAGAGTCAGTGCTGTGTAGCTGGGAGTGTTCGCGGGAGCAGGTCTTGAACCCCAGTACTAGCCGAGCTGCTAGGAGGGCCGTTTTGCCCTGAGCACAAGTAGCCAGTCACTGTGTTGTTGCCGTAAACTGCCGTGATGCTGGGGCTGGCAAGGGCATCATGTGGTAGATAGAGCACACACCCTGCCATGCTCCAGGACCCCGGTTCAATCCCCAGTCACCACATGGGAGAGCCTGCATCCCTCACCCCTTCCTCCCCTCCCCTCCGCTCTGCTCCCCTCCTCTCCCCTCCATCTCTCCCTCTCCTCCCCTCCCTCTCCCCTTCTGTCTCCCCATCACTCCCCTTCCTCCTCCCTCCCCTGCCTCCCTCTCCCCTCGTCTCCCACCCCTTGCCTCCCCCTCCCCTCCCCTCCCCTTTCTCCTCACCAATCCCTCGCCCTCTCCTGAGGGAAAAAAGTACAAATCAGACACCTCGTCTCTGCCTGCTGGTTGTTATAAGCTGTGATTTTTTTAAGCCTTTTTTAAAAAAATTATTATTTTATTATTTTTTATTTATAAAAAGGAAACATTGACTAAACCATAGGATAAGAGGGGTACAACTCTGCACAGTTCCCACCACCAGAAGTCCATATCCCCTCCCCTCCCCTGATAGCTTTCCTATTCTTTATCCCTCTGGGAGCATGGACCCAGGGTCACTGTGGGATGCAGAAGGTGGAAGGTCTGGCTTCTGTAATTGCTTCCCTGCTGAACATGGGCGTTGACAGGTGGATCCATATTCCTAGCCTGTCTCTCTCTTTCCCAAGTGGGGCAGGGCTCTGGGGAAGTGGAGCTCCAAGACACATTGGTGGGGTTGTCTGTCCAGGGAAGTCAGGTTGGCATCACGGTAGCATCTGGAACCTGGTGGCTAAAAGATGAGTTAACATATAAAGCCAAACAAACTGTTGACTAATCATGAACCTAAAGGCTGGAATAGTGCAGATGAAGAGTTGGGGGGGGGGATCTCCATTTTGTAGATAGCTAGTAGGCCTATTATAGTTATATTTAAAGGACCCATGACTATATTCGTTTCTGTTTGTTTGTTTGTTTGAGCCTGAAATCTGATATGCAGGTGGATCCTGGTTATTGTCTGGGGAGATGATGTCATGGCTGGAAAAAGGACCAGAAAGCTGGATCAGGGAAGAGAGTAGCTCCCAAATATGGGAAAAGGGTATAAATATTGTTGACTGTAAACCCCATCTATTTGATCTGGCCTGGGCCCATATTCAGCTGAGGAGCCTGTGTGACCTCTGAATCCCTGTAGATCTGAGCTCACATTCTGTGGTCATGAGTAGGAACGTTCCAAGCTGCCCCAATATCAGGACCCATCTTCCTCAGGTGTAGCATAGAGTATGTTGTCCAGTCTCCCTTCGGAGGATGGGACATTCTCTACCATTGTTGATCCAAGTTGAGGGCAAGGTCCTATGGGGGCCCACAAAGGGGTCTGTTTTGTTGTTCCTGATAGAGATGACCAGTAAGAATGGAGAGAGGGATTTATTCGAGGTCTAGGCCCATCATGTCTGTTTGGGCAGCTCAGGACTCCCTGACTAGGGTCCCAGATAGGTGGGCCTGATAGTGACTAAAGAGTCATTGTTAAAGTATGCCAGTCTCTTGCCCTTATTCAGCTTTTGCAGTCCTTGCTTTGATAAGGTTAGCTTTCGAGTGAGTGAGAGAACTGTAATAGGAGGTAGGTGAGGAGGGTATCTAAGTCTAGTTAGACACTATATCATAATGAACTTTATACTGACTCACTGCGGACTATTGTGTACTTTTGCTTTCAGTTGTTTATTTTGCCCTAATTTATGGACACATGTGAACATATGCTCTATCTAATGGGACCTGGTCTATATCTAGGTTTTGGTACTTTGTTAGGAAGTGAACCTCCTGTAATGGAATTAGAAATTACCATGAAAGGAATGGTCTCACCTGAGTAATGAGGCTGAAAGGTTGACATTCCACACCTGACATCTCTGGACACAGTCTGAGGTGAAGCATGCTGAGGTGGTACTCGTTGTGTTGATTAGGTTGGCATCGGTGGATGCAATATCATTTGGTATGAATTGAGAGAAACATGCAGGAAAGTGAGCCCCACCCTAGAGGTTCCACGACTGGGGGAAATATAGGCTCTAAAGGGAGGGTCCTGCTGTCTTAGGGTTTAAGAAGACAATAGATAGTTGTTGCTATAATCATATTATTTGGCAATTGGGTTAACTTTGAAAAATCCCTTTGTTAGGATTTGCTGTATCATACACAACATCACCATAATTTATGTCATTTGACATTATTTGTATATAGTTGTGCCACCAGTTGTTTCTGTTCTCCCTGGTCTAAGCTTTTAAGAGAGTCAACATATCAAAGACTCAACCTATGGTCTGTGCATTCAAAAGTTTGAGACATTCAATCAGTTTTCCCCTCTCATACTAATTAGTGACTTATATGACTACAGATGAACAGGAGAGTACATAAACACCATTCCCACCACCAAAAGTCTTTGTCCCATCTGACACCCCAGTGAAGCCGAACTTCCCCCCTTGCCCTCAACCCAGATATTTTTACTTTGTTGCCTTACTCCAAATTCATTCAAATCGTGCTTTTTGTTTCCCTTTCTGTTCCTCTTTCTCAACTTCTGTTGATGAGTGGAATCATCTCATACTCATCTTTATCTTTCTGACTTAGCTCACTTAACATAATTTCTTCTAGCTCCATCCAAGATGGGTCAGAGAAGGTGGGTTCATTGTTCTTAATAGCTGCATAGTATTCCATTGTGTACATATACCACAGCTTTCTCAGCCACTCACCTGTCGTTGGGCACCTGGGTTGCTTCCAGGTTTTAGCTATTATGAATTGTGCTACTATGAGCATAGGTGTACATGGATCCTTTTGGTTGGGTGTTACGGAGTCCTTGGGGTATATGCCCAGGAGAGGGATTACTGGGTCATATTGAAGGTCCATGTCTAGCCTTGTGAGAGTTCTCCAGACTGCTCTCCACAGAGGCTGGACCAATTTACATTCCCACCAGCAGTGCAGGAGGGTTCCGCTGTCCCCACAACCTCTCCAACATTTGTTACTGCTGTCCTTTTTGATGTATGACATTCTCACAGGGGTGAGGTGGTATCTCCATGTTGTCTTTATTCGAATTATCTGACAATCAGTGACCTGTAGCAGTTTTTCATATGTTTGTTAGCCTTTTGGATCTTCTCTGTAGTGAATGCTCTGTTCATATCTTCTGCCCATTTTTGATGGGGTCATTTGCTTTTTTGTTGCTAAGTTTGCTGAGCTCTTTGTATATTTTGGTGATTAGTCTCTTGTCTGATGTCTGGCATGTGAAGATCTTCTCCCATTCTGTGAAGGTCTCTTTGTTTGGGTGATGGTTTCTTTGGCTGTGCAGAAGCTTTTCAATTTGATGTAGTCCCCCAGGTTTATTTCTGCTTTAGTTTTCCTTGCAGTTGGGTTTGTATCATCAAAGATGTCCTTGAGTTTAGGTGGGAAAGTGTTCCACCAATGTTTTCCTCTAAGTATTTGATAGTTTATGGTCTAACATCCAGGTCCTTCATCCATTTGGAGTTGACTTTTGTTCTTAATAGCACTTATTTAAAGAGAACAAGAAGCTACCTTCTATCATTGAAAGAGTTGGGAAACTAGAATTCTCAGATGCTTTATAACAGGGGTACAAGTCCACACAGTTCTCACCACCAGAGTTCCATGTCCCATCCCCTCCACTGGAAGCTTCCCTGTTCTTTATCCCTCTGGGAGCTTGGAACCAGGATCATTATGGGGAGCAGGAGGCGGGAATTCTGGCTTCCGTAATTGCTTCTCTGCTGGACATGGGTGTTGGCAGGTGGGTTCACACCCCCATCCTGTTTCTGTCTTTCCCTAGTGGGGCAGGGCTCTGGGGAGGTGGGGCTCTAGGACACATGACTGAGGGGCGTCTGCCCAGGGAAGTCAGGTTGGTGTCATGGTAGCATCTGCAACTTGGTGAATGGTGAAAAGCAGTAAGATATAAAGCAGGACAAGTTGTTTAATAAACAGGAACCCAAAGGTAGGAGTAAAGCAGATGGAAGTAGGGGTCTTTGTGTGGGAAGAGACTAGGGTGTCTGTTTGGGTTTGGCATTTGGCAGGAGGATGAAGGTACAGTTTAAGGCCCAGGCGACACTGGCCGCGGCTTGTGCAGCCCTACCAGTGGGAGGGGATGCTGTGTGCTGAATTGGCTTCAGAGCTGTGGACACTCTTGTCTTGCCAGGCGAGTCTCCTGGGCAAGACTTCTCCATCCAATGCACTTCTCCATTCTACCTGCAGGGCACTGGGAGACAGATGCGAGACTCGGCCTCTGAAAAAGCTGCAGCCAGAATACAAAGAGAGAACCCTGGCATTTAGTCTTCAGTGAGCTTGACACACAGGATCATGAGCAGATGTGGAAATATTGGCCTGGCTGCAGACCACCGCTGTCAGCAGCTTAGAAATCCGCGTGGAAGCAGCTTCATTAGAACCTCGGGAGTGACCCAGCCGAGCCGTCAAGTGGGTGTTGGAGTAATCAGAGTGACACGTGCACCTTGAGGCTCGTGGAGAACAGTAAGTGGGGTACCGGGTGGCGGTGCGCCCAGCTGAGCCCCTGTTATGTGTGCAGGGACCCAGGTTCCAGTTCCAAGTCCCCATGGGGGGGTGGGGAGGGGGCTTTATAAGCAATGAGTGAAGCAGGGCTGCAGTCGTCTCTCTCTCTCCCTTTTTATATCTCCCTGTCCCCTTCTCCATTTCTATCCTTTCAAATAATAATGATAATAATAATAATAATAATAATAAGTAGGTGATGGCATGTTGTTTTTGCTGGGCTGGCTTCACGGGCGGGTAACAGAGACTCGGGGACTCATGGTTGAGCTGTAGGCAGTATCTCTTTATTCATGCAGGATGCAGCACAGTATCAGCTGAGCTAGGCTAAACTAAAGTACTGTAAAACTCACAATGCTGTCTTTATATGTACTTGCCAAGTGGGGTGGAAACAGGATGTGACATAGAGAGGTTGGAGAGAAAAGTGACTGGTGAAAATCAGAGTGTGACAAGGAGGGGGCGGAGCAGAAACATATCATGAACCAGTGGGGATTGAACCAATGCCTTGCAATGGTTATGTAAATAGAATACAGTGTTAAGCAGGGGGTATTAAACCAATGAAACAGAAGGGGTCTCATGCATACCAACAATGGCACATCTGGTTGAGGGCACATGTTACCATGTGCAAGGACCCGGGTCAGAGCCCCTGGTCCCCACCTGCAGGGGGAAAACTTTGCGAGTGGTAAAGCAGTGCTGTAGGTGTCTCTCTGTCTCTCTCCCTCTCTGTTACCCCCTTCCCTCTCAATTTCTGGCTATCTCTATTCAATAAATAAAAATAATAAAAAATTGTTAACAAAAAAAAAAGAATAGGGAAGATTCCCAGAAAGGAAAGGTCAAGGAAATAAGCGCACGTCCTGTACTTGCTCCAGCTACAACCCCTCCCACTTCCAGCCCGAGTCCCCCGTGGCACTGTTGTCCCTGCAGGCTCACGTTCAGGACAGCCCTCGGACAGCACCAGCTGAGCTCCCCGGCTGCCCGCGAAGGCTCTGAGTTCTGGCGCCAGGGGCTCTGACTGGGTTCAGACCTTGGCTCTGCCATCTTCTGTCTTGAGAAAAATAGTTTAACCTGTTTTCTTGTCTCACTTTCCTCATTACTGAAATGGATTAGTGTGGGGGAGAGATAGCGTAATGGCTATGCAGAGACTCTCATGTCTGAGGCTCTCAGATCCCAGGTTCAATCCCCCATACCATCATAAACTAGAGCTGAGCAGTGCTCCGGTAAAATAAATAAATAAATAGATTAAAAAAAGATAACTCCACTTTATAGGGCTACTGTGAGGATTCAGTAAACAAAAGGCCATGATGTGCTGACGATGGTTCCCACCATGTAATAAGTGCAATAATGTCTGTTTGGTCTTTCTTATTATTAGGAGGCTAGGCTCCAAGTTGGCACTCAGAATATTCCCACAAGGTGCCCATCAGAATGTGTTTGGTTGAAATGAACAAGTAACCAACTTGGCCAACACAGTAAAGAAGACAGAGCTTGTGCTTCTGAGAAGCTGACGGGGAAGCAGGTTTGAGGTGAGAGCCGATCGGTAATTCCAGGGACTCGCTCTGAGACACCAAGGATCAGACGTGGCCTGCAGGGTCTGAGCTCCATCTGTGTCTGCGGGCAAGGCCAGCCTTTTCCCAAGGCCGGGCAGCTTCTGAACCCCACGCTTAGTGGTCAGCACGACCCTATCCTTCCTCAGTCCCATCTGATGGGGGAATCGCCACCTTCATCTCAGCAGTTCCAGGAAGAGCACAGAGTGTCAGAAATTGTCATAAATGGGGGGAGGGGTAGCACTCAGCTCCACTAACACAGAAGGCGGGAGACACGGTCAAGTGCTGGGCTGAGCTGGCTGCAGAGTGCCCAGGACATCAGTGTGAGATGGGACAGTATGATGACACCAGGGCGCTAGCCTAGTTGGTGAGCTGATGGTGCTAGACTCCTCCTTCCCCTCCCCTCCCTCCCTTCCCCTCTCTCCCCTTCCCTCAACTCCCCTTCCCTCAACTCCTCTTCCTTCAACTCCTCTTCCCTCCCCTTCCCTCAACTCCCCTTCCCTCAACTCCCCTTCCTTCAATTCCCCTTCCCTCAACTCCCCTTCCTTCAACTCCCCTTTCCTCCCCTTGCCTTCCCTTCCCTCAACTCCCCTTCCCTCAACTCCCCTTCCTTCAACTCCCCTTTCCTCCCCTTCCCTTCCCTTCCCTTCCCTCCCCTCAACTCCCCTTCCCTCAACTCCCCTTCCCTCAACTCCCCTTCCCTCCCCTCTCCTCCCCTCCACTTCCCTCCCTCCCCTCCACTTCCCTTCCCTCCCCTCCCCTCCCCTTCCTTTATCTTTATTTCCTTTTTATATTTGTTTTCATGAGATTATGAAAGAGAATATGTGTGTGTGTGTGTGAGGGAGGGAGGAGGGAGAGAGAGGAATTGAGAAAACTGCAGCACTTTTTAAAAAATAATTTTTATTAGTGATTTAATAATGATTGACAAGATTGTGGGATAACAGGGTTACAATTCCACACAGTTCCCACCACCAGAGTTCTGTGTCCCATCCCCTCCATTGGGAGCTTCCATATATTTTTCCCTCTGGAAGTATGGACCAAAGTTATTTTTTATTTATTTACTTTTTGTATTTATTTATTTCCTTGTGTTGCCCTTGTTGTTTTTATTGTTGTAATTATTATTGTTGTTGTTATTGATGTCGTTGTTGGATAGGACAGAGAGAAATGGAGAGAGGAGGGGAAGACAGAGAGGGGGAGAGAAAGACAGACACCTGCAGACCTGCTTCACCGCCTGTGAAGTGCCTCCCCTGCAGGTGGGGAGCTGGGGGCTTATACTGGTATTATTACTTTAGTCCTTGTGCTTCTTACCACATGTGCTCAACCCACTGCACTACTACCTGATTCTAGACCAAAGATCTTTATGGGGAGCAGAAGGTGGGAGTTCTGGCTTCTGTAATTGCTTCTCCATTGGACATGGGTGATGGCAAGTGGATCCACACCCCCAGCCTGTCTCTGTCTTTCCCTAGTGGGGCAGGGCTCTGGGGCGGTGGGGTTCCAGGACACATGGGTGAGGTCAGGGAAGTCAAGATGGCATCATTGTGTCTTCAATTTGTTGGCTGGAAGGCAGTAAGATATAAAGCAGGATAAAATGTTTAAGGAACAGGAACCAGAAAGTAGGAATAGAGCAGATGAGAATAGGGAGTTTAGAGTGCAAAGAAGTATGTAAGTCTATTTTAGGTATGTTGTCACATCTTTAGTAATTTTTGTCTGATAGCTAACATGCAGGTGGACTGAAAGTATTGTCCGGGAAGATGGTGTCAGAATTGAGAATAAGACTATAAAACTGGATTAGGGCAGAAAGTAGCTTCCAAACTTGAAGAAAATATATATAAATACAATTAACTATTAGCCACGTCAACCTGACCCAGGGCCCTGTCTGTTCACATTCAGCACAGGAGTCTGTGTGACCTCTAAGGCCCTGTCAGTCTGAGCTCACAGTCCCTGGTCACAGCTGGGAACATTCTAGGCTGCACTCATGTCAGGACTCATTTTCCTTGAGGGGCAGAGCAGGCTGACCAGCCTCCTTTCAAAGTGAAGCAGCCCCTGCCATTGCTAGTTCATAGTGAGGGTATTGTCCTGAAGAGGCCCACAAGAGGGTTTACGATGTTGCTCCTGATGGAGGTGACCAGTGACGGTGGAGACAGGGATCTGCTAGAGGTCTAGGCCATCATGTCTGTGTGGGAATCCCAGGACTCCCTGACTAGGGCCCCAGGTGATGGGGTGGCCTGGTAGTGACTGAGAAGGCCTTCCTTAAGTGAGCCTGTCTCTTGCCCTTTTCCAGCTTTTGTTGTCCTTTCTTTACCTGACAAGCTTAGAACTTTCTCCCAGTTATTCAACCATTGACTGTTGTATCCAAACTGGTATTAGGTTTATGGGGTCTGGCCTCAAGTTAGGGAGGAAAGGCACCTAGGATTTTAGTTTGTCTAAATTAACCTTAAGTTTTACTGTGTTTACTTGCTTGATGATTCTAATCAAAGTTGTTTTAGAGACATAACTGACCTTGAGTTGATAAATATATATATATATATATATATATATATATATATATATATATTTTTTTTTTTTTTTTTTTTTGCCAGTATATTTTGTAGCCAATTGCATCCAGTGTTTCTTCTAAAGATTACCAAGGGGTGATAATAATGCTGGTGCCATCAGAAGAGATTAAGAGCTGTATCCTACCTTCTTTTGTGAAATTATTTGAGTGGATAAAGTGATTGAGAGAAATGAAGTAAGAGGTAGGGAAGAAGGACGACTAAGTCTTAGTGATAAGTATTTGATCAAAAAATGGATGACTGTTGGTCAA
>NC_080168.1:131197077-131230572 GCF_950295315.1 Erinaceus europaeus | reverse complement strand
AGAGAGAGAGGGAGATAGAGAGAGAGAGGGAGAGAGAGAGGGAGAGAGAGAGGAGAGAAGAGAGTTTGTGTGTGTGTGTGAGAAAGGGAGAGTGAGAAAGAGAGAGGAAGAGGGGGGAGAGAAAGAGAGAGGAGAGAAGAGAATTTGTGTATGTGAGAGAGAGGGAGAGGAAGAAAGAGAGAGAGAGAGAGAGAGTTGCTGATTTGCTCTTACGAAGTTCTGCATTGGTTCTTTACATTTGTGTAGTGCTGGGGGTTGAACTCAGGCCTCACACACCCAGGTCATGTGTTCTAACCCTGAGCCACCTCCCTGGCCCCATTCCCCTGACTCCTTTAAATTCGGGCAGACAACTAAGGGTGGTGATTTTTCTGAATAATGCCGAGGGCAAGGGTAAGACTGTCCCTGGTTGTGGCCTCTCAGTGTCTAGATCAATTTCTCTCTCTTATAGGAGACTTAATTTTTTTATTATAGGGTATAGAGACAGAAACTGAGAGAGGAGGGGATACAGGAGAGAGACAGAGAGACACCTGCAGCCCTGCTTCACCACTTGTGAAGCTTCCCCCGTGCAGGTGGGGACCAGGGGCTCAAACCTGGGTCCTTGTGCTTGGTGACATGTGCACTCAAGCAAGTGCACCACCACTCAGCCCCATGACCAGCTTCTCCAGATTTTTCTTGTTGGAACTTGCCGTGCTGCTTCGTCCTCAGGCTGCTGACAAGGTGGTTGCACCCCTTCCAGATCACATTTAGGGTGAAAATGTCCAGGGAGGAAAGACCTTTCCTTTCTGAGAAGCTTCCCACTGACTTTACCTGTTCTCCCCACCCTAGATCATCTACCGAGTGAAAAGATAACAGATTACAAAAGCACATAGCAAGATGCTTTGCCTTTTAAAAAGAAACATTTGTCAATTCCCATTTATTTCCCCTGCCAGATGAATCTTGGGATTAGCTGATCCGTTTTCATAAAATATCCCATTAGGTGCTGATGCCTTTATTTTGAAGCTATAGACTCTTCTGGAGAGAAATGACTCAGAGCGTTGCTGTTTTTTTTCCTTCTGTTTTTTAAATTTATTTATAAAATGGAAATATTGACAAGACCATAAGATAAGAAAGGTACAACTCCACACAACTGCCACCATCAGAACGCCATATCACATCCCCTCCCCCGATAGCTTTCCTATTCTTTATCCCTCTGGGAGTATGGACCCAGGGTCATTGTGGGATGCAAAAGGTGGAAGGTCTGGCTTCTGTAATTGCTTCCCCGCTGAACATGGGTGTTGACAGGTGGATCCACACTCCCAGCCTGTCTCTCTCTTTCACTAGTGGGGCAGGGCTCTGGGGAAGCAGAGCTCCAGGACATATTGGTGGGGTCGTCTGCCCAGGGAAGTCAGGTGGCCATTGTTTTAATTTAAAAACTATCAAAGTGGTCTTTTAGACTGTTGAAAAAAAACAAAAACAAGGAAGTATTTCCTAGCTACCTGTAGGAAGATGGATGGATAAGAAGTCATCCAGGAGACACTAGAATATCAAGGGGCTTGGTGACTACCTTAAATACTTCTATTAAATAAAGTTCAAAGAAAATTCAACAGGCCAGTTAGTAAAAGATATTTATGACATTAAAGTTGACATGGGATCTGTACTAAAACTATACAAAAGCAGGAGTCGGTGGTAGTGCAGTGGGTTAAGCGCACATGGCGCAAAGTGCAAGGACCAGCGTAATGATCCTGGTTCGAGCCCCTGGCTCCCCTGCAGGATAGACACCTGAAAGATAGACACCTGAAGATCTGCAGGGGCGTCACTTCACAGGCAGTGAAGCAGGTCTGCAGGTGTCTATCTTTCTCTCCCCCCTCTGTCTTTCCTCCTCTTTCCTTTTCTCTCTGTCCTATCCAACAACAAGTGACATCAACAACGAGTGACATCAACAATGACAATAACAACCACAACAAGGCTACAACAAGAAGGGCAACAAAGGGGGGAAAATGGCCTCCAGGAGCAGTGGATTCATGGTGCAGGCACTGAGCCCCAGCAATAACCCTGGAGGCAAAAAAGATATACAAAAGCATCTTTCAACCCAGCCCCCCCCCCCAAAAAAAAAAAAAAGGGTTGGTGGAGGTGGTGGTGGAACATGAATGATCAGTGCAGAGAAGGGAGAACAGAATCACTGGTAAGAAGCTGCTGGCTTCACTAGTAACTGAGCAAATCCTCATTCAACTTGAGCAATTAGTAGACTGGAGAAATACCAAGTAAAACTCATATAAGCAGAGAAAATCTAACTTCTTGATTTTGTCTTTAGATCATCTGATCACCCCTGTGGTTACTTTGAACCACAGACTAGGGGTAGGATGAAGGAAATATTGGAGATGAGACAAATATCTAGCCCACTTTGCACCTGCTCCACTATAAACACTGTTCCTTTAGTGTTTAGTAAGTGCATGCTATACTTCTTGTGGGGAGGCCTCTTCTTGGGCACAGACTCCCAGCTTACCTGCCCTGTTGCACATCAGATGCAGGGGCCTAGGAGAACGTTCTGAGACAGCAGGGGTGGAGCCGTACAGGTCTCTCAGTGCCAGCTGCTAGTGGCAAGAGATGACCCGGAGACTTGTCTGATGGACAATCCATTTATTGAACTGCAAAGCAGGGTCTATAAGGGGTCGTAGGAGGAAGCAAGTTGTCTATTCCATATATGGTTTCGGAGAAAAGGGGCAAAGAGAGGTAAAGGGTTGGGAAAAGGTCAGAGCATCCCTAGCAAATGTTGAGCAAGGGGTTTAGTTGATCAAAGGAACAAGGAAAATAGGGTTATCAATAACCAGCAGACAGAGCGGGGTCTTAAGGGCAGAGAGAAGATAGATCATCTAAGATTAAAGGACCGGAGAGGGTTGGAGGTGAAAGGAGAATGTTCCTAGTTACTGTTTGACAGAGCAGAACAATGATATATGGGTCCTATGTGATCAAAGAAGATGAACTTCTATTAGCCTCTGAGCAAACAAACCATCTGGTTTGGGAACAAGGAAGCAAGCTATGTGTCAGGGGGTGCAGGGTCTTGTGAAGCTGAGAGACTGACAGATGAACCTGAAGGCCGTTTTCTCCCATGCTCAGTCACCTCAGGCACCCATCTTTCAATGGGAGGTCCCACCACACTCAACCATATCCTCACAATTTCCCTACAAATGCACAGCTCTTAGAAAAAAAAAAAAGGATATCAGATCGATCCATACTCCCAGCCTGCCTCTGTCTTTCCCTAGTTATCCTGTGGTTTTGTCAGTGTTTCCTTTTTATAAATTAAAAATAAAAAGTAAGCATTGATTTTAATGTCAACATGTTGCAACTCCGTGAAGCTGAGAATTTATGGAAGTAGCACAGTTGAACGAAGCATATATATATTTGTTAATACCACTGCCCAATAAATGAATCGAATGATTTTTTTTCACTGAAGAAAAAAAAAGAATATCAAAGGGCAGGTAAAATGAGCTGGCAGTGCTGGACAGAACTTGAAAGTACAGGCCTG
The DNA here is from genome assembly GCF_950295315.1 of Erinaceus europaeus. Lineage (NCBI taxonomy): Eukaryota > Metazoa > Chordata > Mammalia > Eulipotyphla > Erinaceidae > Erinaceus > Erinaceus europaeus. Next base: position 131,227,070 of record NC_080168.1, on the reverse strand, counting down.
GTGATGAGGTTCACGAGCAGCCCCAGCAGCACTCGGTGCCTCACAGACACATTCAGAGGCCGAAGCAGGCTCTCAGGAGGCCGGAAGCAGGCTCTCAGGAGTCGCTGGAGTTCCTGACGATGGCCGCCTCCGCGAGCAGCCAAGCAGAAAGGCAAAGTCAAGACTTCAACCACAGTGGAGGAGTGGAGTGTTTTATCTCTTTCATTTAATACTGTCCTGGAATATGGTTGCCTCTGGAGAGAGGGAACTAGAAGTCTAGGCACCAGTGATGGTGGGAGGGAGATTTTCATGCTTCTTTCTGGCTCATTCCAGCTATCTTAGTGATGCACCGTGAACACAAACACTGAAGACACACCACTCTAAACCAAGGATGATCTATTGTCCCTGGAGTGCTTGTTCTCCATTAAAAATATATTTAAAAATTGCGGTCTCCCTGGACAACAGCTTGAGGTCTGCACTGTTTTAGAGGAAAAGGGGGCAAACGCTAGAAGAAGAAGAAGAAGAAGAGGAGGAAAATGGGGCTTCGTTCTCACACCACCAAGCATCAGGCCATCCATACTCCAGAAATGGCCCAGATGAGAAAGACAATTCTACAAAATAGGATGGCTTTGATGTTCTCACCACAGCCCAAGGAACGGCATCCTCAAGACTAAGTGCGGTGTGCACATTCTTGGCCGGAGACAGGACGCCTCCTCCTTTCTGCAGGACGTGAAGTTGCGAGTATGAGCCATGAGTGCAGTCCTTCTTAAATTCATCTGGGCCTAGATCATTATTATTATTATTTTGTGCCTCTAGCATTATTATTATTATTTTGTGCCTCTAGCGTTATTGCTGGGGCTCGGTGTCTGCAGTCCTCCTGATGGCCATCTTTTCCCCATTGTTGTTGTTGCTGTTATTGTTGTTGTTGTTGGATAGGACTGAGAGAAACTGAGAGAGGAGGGGAAGACAGAGAAGGGGAGAGAAAACTGATTTTACCTGTTCTCACCTCAGGTCATCTACCAAGTGAAAAAATTACAGACTATAAAAGCAAGATGCTTTGCCTTTTAAAAAGAAACCGCCTGTGAAGTGACCCCCTGCAGGTGGGGAGCCAGGGGCTCAAACTGGGATCCTTGTGTGGGTCCTTGTGCTTCACGCCATGTATGTTTATGTCCATCTCAGCAGCAAGCAATTTCAGAGGCCAGAGCCGCTTCCTTCTGTGAGGTTAGAGAAAAGCCCCAAATATTGAGAACAACCGTTAACCCGAAACCAATTGTTCCTTGTTGTGCGTAAATATTTCCACCTGTGCCCACCCTGTGATACCTATAAAAAGGCGGGATGAACAATGATCCGGGTCGCAGACTCTCCCCTTGCTTGGAAGGGTGTCGGCGGCCTAAGCTTAAGCTTCCTAATAAAGGCTCTTGCTATTGCATGTGATTCTGGCCTTCTTTGTGTGAGATCGGGACTCAAACTTCTGGGCAGAACACCTTTAGTGCCTCTAAAAGGATTTTGGCCCATACTCCTGGGGTTGGTGGTGTTAGGGACCGTTGTGAGGAACAGGAGGCCTGGAGTCTCAGATAGCTGGGACTCGCTCACTTTGTTTTATGTTATCATGTGTTTGGAAGAACTTAAAGGTAGCACAGGGAATCCTTGTAGGAGAATTTTTAGGATGCACCTTATTAACTGTGAGTGTTAGAAAGGTAATCAACCACACCTGGGAATCTGGAACACAACAGAAAAAATAGATGATCTCAGTGGACCAGTGGGAAGCTAGCCCAGGTGTCATGCAGATTACTATTATTATTATCTTTATTTATTGGATACAGACAGCCAGATATCGAGAGGGGAGGGAGAGATAGAGAGGGAGAGAGACAGAGAGACACCTGCAGCCCTGGCTTCACCACTCGCAAAGCTTTTCCTGTGCAGGTGGGGACCAGGGGCTTGAACCCGGGTCCTTGTGCCCTCTAACGTGTGCTCAACCAGGTGCGCCACCACTCGGTCCCACTAATTTATTTACTATTATTATTAATTAATTATTAATTATTATTATTTTTATTATTTATTTACCGGAGCATTGCTCCGCTCTGGCTTATGCTGGTGCTGGGGCTTGAACTGGGAGCCTTGAAGCCTCAGGCTTTTGCAGAGCCATTACGTTGCCTCCCCAGCCCTGGGTTTTGCTTCTTTAAACAGGAAGGTGCTCTCAAGTAATGTCGGGGTTTATAAGCCTTGTGATTATAATGACTTCACAAGGTAGGCTGAAGTTGTGCGGTGTTTTTTGGAACTTATTTTTATTATTTATTTAAATATATATATATTTCTAATTTTATTTTTTAATTATTTTTTATCAGCTAGAGACAGTCAGAAATTCAGATGGATGGGGGAGATAGAGAAGAAGAGAGACAGAGAGACACCTGTAGCCCTGCTTCACTGCTCGTGAAGCTTTCCCCCTGCAAGTGAGGACTGGGGGCTCAAACCTGGGTCCTTACACACTGTAACGTGTGCCCTTAACCAGGTGCACTACCACCCTACCACCCAGCCCCTTCTTTTGATTGTAAATATGGCCCAGTGAGGAGGTGGCAATCTACAAAACTCTGCCTGGATCCTGAATCTGCCAGCACCTCAGTCTTGGACTTGCCACCTCCAGAACTGTAAGAAATTGAACTTGGGTTCAGTCACCCAACCTGTGGATTTTGGTAGCAGTCCTAATTGAATAAGACATCTTTTTTTTCCTTTACCTCCAGGGTTATCTCTAGGCCTCGGTACCTGCACTATGAATCCACTGCTCCTGGAGGCCTACCCCACCCCATTGCTGCTGTTGCTGCTGTCATTGTTGTTGGATAGGACAGAGAGAAATGGAGAGAGGAGGGGAAGACAGAGAGGGGGAGAGAAAGACAGACACCTGCAGACCTGCTTCACCGCCTGTGAAGCGACTCCCCTGCAGGTGGGGAGCCGGGGGCTCGAACCGGGATCCCTATGCTGGTCCTTGCGCTTTGTGCCACCTGCGCTTAACCCGATGTGCTACCACCCGACCCCCAAGACATCTTTTTAAAGTGAGTGCTTTAATGATGATGCATGAGACTATAGGCTGTAGTTCTACAACACCAGCCAAAGTCCCATGCCTTCCAGCCCCCAGTGACAGAACTGTTGGATGGACTTTCAAGATGCATCATTTAAAAAAGATGTCTGCTTTTTCTAGTACAGTGTTTTCTGTTCCAGGCGGTGTTCTGTGGGGACCACATTCTTCCCACTATAATTTCAGTGGACATTGTTGCTGTGTTTGAGAACCACTTGAAACAGTAAGTGCTGTGATTCTGCTAGCACAAGGACAGAACTGAGAATGCTGTGTCCTGGAATCCCTAAGCAAACAATACTTCTCCCTCCACAGAGTCAGAGTCGCACAGAGCAATGTAACAGCCATTATCGTTGTCAGAGAACTGGAATAACTATGTTCTGCTCTTTCAGAATTTGTTTGGAGAATCTTAGACATCGGGTTTCCCAGGGAAAGTGTCTTTGCAACATTTTTCTACATACAGCCTGGGTGGCTTTTTGTATTGCATTTATTTAAAAATGTAGCTTCTTTAAAAATTTTTTTATTAGTGGTTTGATAATGGCTAGCAAGATCGTAAGGTAACAGGAGCATAGCTCCACACAGTTCCCACCACCAGATTCCCTGTCCCATCCCCTCCATTGGAAGCTTCCCTATTCTTTATCCCTCTGGGAGTATGGACCAAAATCCTTTATGAGAACAGAAGGTGGGAGCTCTGGCTTCTGTCATTGCTTCCCCACTGGACATGGGTATTGGCAGGTGGGCCCACACCCCCAGGCTGTGTCTGTCTGTCCCTAGTGGGGCAGGGCTCTGGGGAGGGGAGGTTCCAGGACACATGGGTGAGGGGCGTCTGCCCAGGGAGGTCAGGTTGGTGTCATGGCAGCATCTGCAGCCTGGTGGCAGATTATTGGGAGCTGGAGGGTTGATGTCCCAGGCCTGGCATCTCTGGACAAAGTCTGAATTGAAACCCAGCCTTGTGGCACTGGTGGCCCTGATTTAGCTGAGGGCAGCAGAGGCAGCACCACAGGGTGAGGAATCAAGTGGAGAGGCATCAAGACACACAGCAAAGCCCCAGAGGTCCCAGCACTGGGAGAAATGTGTTTTTTTTTTTCCTCTAGGGTTACCGCTGGGGCTCAGTGCCTGCACCATGAATCTACTGCTCCTGGAGGCCATTTTTTTCCACCTTTTGTTGCCCTTGTTGTAGCCTTGTTTTGGTTATTATTGTTATTGTTGATGTCGTTCGTTGTCAGATAGGACAGAGAGAAATGGAGAGAGGAGGGGAAGACAGAGAGGGGGAGAGAAAGACAGACACCTGCAGACCTGCTTCACCACCTGTGAAGCGACTCCCCTGCAGGTGGGGAGCCGGGGTTCGAACCGGGATCCTTACGCCGGTCCTTGTGCTTTGTGCCTCGTGTGTTTAACCTGCTGCGCCACCGCCCAACCCATGAAATATGGGTTTTAAAGAGAACGAGGAAGGTTCCTTGCTGTCTTAGAGTTTAAGAAGGCAATAGATAATTATTATTATAACCAAGTTATTTGGGCACTTGGTTTAACCTTGAAAATCCCATGGTTAGGACTTACTGCACCTTATAAGATGTCGCCATGATTTGCGTCATTTAGTGCTATTTACATGCATCTTAAGATACTGGCAGGACTGGTTGCTTCTGATTTACCTGATTTAAGATTACAGGTGGGGGTCAGGCGGTGGCGCAGTGGGTTAAGCGCATGTGGCGCAAAGCGCAAGGACCGGCTTAAGGATCCCGGTTCGAACCCTGGCTCCCCACCTGCAGGGGAGTCGCTTCACAGGTGGTGAAGCAGGTCTGCAGGTGCCTGTCTTTCTCTTCCCCTCTCTGTCTTCCCCTCCTCTCTCCATTTCTCTCTGTCCTATCCAACAACAAACGACATCAACAATGGCAATAATGATAGCCACAGCGAGGCTACAACAAGGGCAACAAAAGGGGGAAAAATGGCCTCCAGGAGCGGTGGTTTCATGGTGCAGGCACCGAGCCCAGCAATAACCCTGGAGGAAAGAAAAAAAAAAGATTACAGGTTATTTAGTATTTTTTAAAAAAAAGTTCTTATTAGAAATGCTTTAACTGGGAGTCGGGCTGTAGCGCAGCGGGTTAAGCGCAGGTGGCGCAAAGCACAAGGACCGGCATAAGGATCCTGGTTCAAACCCTGGCTCCCCACCTGCAGGGGAGTCGCTTCACAGGCGGTGAAGCAGGTCTGCAGGTGTCTATCTTTCTCTCCTCCTCTCTGTCTTCCCCTCCTCTCTCCATTTCTCTCTGTCCTATCCAACAACGACAACAACAATAATAACTACAACAATAAAAAACAACAAGGGCAACAAAAGGGAATAAATAAAATAAAATAAAATAAAAATATTAAAAAAATAAAAAAAAGAAATGCTTTAACAACTTACCTGATGTCAGATTCAGTCAGCTTATAGATCTGAAACATGAAGATCTTAGACTAAAGGAAAATATGCAGGGAACTGAAATCTAGGCACTTAAAGAACTCGAGACAGTCCATCTATTTCCTCCTGACATGTTGAATAAATGGTGATTTATAAGATCATAAGTTAAGAGTTAAAGTATAGACTAACACTACCAAAGATCTATGTTCATAACCCCACGCCACACTGAAAAATCTACGCCACCCCAGAGTCCTTGACTTTGGTGCAATACTCTGAACCCAGCCCAAGTTCTGCTTGGTGTTTTCCCCTTCTTTATCAACTTCTGTCTGTGAGTGAGATCGTCCCATATTCATCCTTCTCTTTCTGGCTGATCTCACTTCACATGATTCCTTCAAGCTCCGTCCAAGGTGAGGTGAAGAAGGTGAAGTCACCATTTTTAATAGCTGAGTAGTATTCCATTGTGTATATAGACTACAACTTGCTCAGCCACTCATCTGTTGTTGGACATCTGGGTTGCTTCCAGGTTTTGGCTATTACAAATTGTGCTGCTATGAACATATGTGTACACAGATCTTTTTGGATGGGTGTGTTGAGTTCCTTAGGATCTATCCCCAGGAGAGGAATTGCAGGGCCATAGGGCAGGTCCATTTCTAGCCTTCTGAGAGTCTCCAGACTGCTCTCCACAGAGGCTGGACCAATTTACATTCCCACCAGCAGTGCAGGAGGGTTCCTTTGTCCCCACACCCTCTCCAGCATTTGCTGCTGGTCCCTTCTCTGATGTCTGACATTCTCACAGGCGTGAAGTTGGCATCTCATTGTTGTCTTAAAGATATAGTTTCTATAGTTTGATTTTAATCATGGAAAAACAGGTGTTAGGAGGACCGCTGGTACAAACACCAATGCTTTCATTGAAGGGACTATGCTTTCAGTCTTCTATTGACTGACCATGTACCAGTCGCTTTCATCAGAAACACAGCTGCTGTTCAGCAGTCATTCTATGTGCAGTATCAATGCCTTACTGCCTCATGAATTAAATAAAAATTACAAAGCAAAGAGGCAACAAGTTGAAAACACCAGAATGTCAACTGGGATTCTTGATGAGTTACAGCCATCTTTATTTTATTCACTAAGGAACAGGACTTTTCATAGGAGACCATTTTTATTTGGAGGATGAATATATTAGACTTGTCCCAAAGAAATGCCAAAAGGGTCGGGCAGGCTCAGCTGTCTCTCTCTCACAGGGCATTTGAGAATCTGTTTCTAAAGGGCATGTTTTCCCCTGGTGTCAGACTCAGGAGTTTGAAGGGCACAGCCTGTATACCTTTCGTTCCTTTTAATAACTGACCTGAACACATCATTCTTGTAGCTTAGACATTTGCCTTGAATTTCAGTGTTTTAGCCTGAAGGGGAAAAAAAATGCCTTCATGCCTAACTATAGCAAAGGCTTATGGGAAATAAGGCTGAATTACGGTCTTATTTCCTGTTCCTGGGGGACTGCAGCCGTGACACTCAGCACATGGTTTATCCTGAGCTAGAGTCAGAGTCCTGCCTCATGGCCTGGGGAAATGTTCCATCCCATCAAGGGTCTGGTAGCCACCACCAGTCACCATGGGGACATGGGTCACTGCTGAAGAGGAGGTCAATTCAACATTCAAGGAGTCATATTAGTTTCAGCTCCCAGGGAGAGGTAGAAACAAGGAACCAAGGACTGCTGGAGGTGGAGGGTAGATAGTATAATGGTTCTGCAAAGAGACTGTCATGCCTGAGGCTCCAGAGTCCCAGGTTCAATCTCCCTGCACCACTATAAGCCAGAGCTGAACAGTGCTTTTGTTAAAAAAAAGACTGTTGGGACAGAGGACTGAATTCAGGTAGACTTCACCCAATTTCAGCTTTACCATGAATCAAGATTTTAAAGACTTACTCTTTTTCAGGTTGGGGAGATAGCACAGTGGTTACACTACAGACTACAGACTTTAATGCCCGAGGCTGAGAGATCTCAAAGTTTAGTCTCTGGCATTATCCACGTGAGACCTGGGCAGAGAGCTTCTGTGGAAAAAAGAAGAAAATAGACTGATTTGGATATCTTCTCTCTCTCTCTCTCTCTCTCTCTCTCTCTCTCTCACACACACACACACACACACACGTGGTATGGCTTCAGCATAGGTAGTGCTGGGGATTGAATCTGGGGCCACAGACATGTTAGTCCTGTGTTCTAAGTCTGAGCCACTTCCCCACTATTTCCCCAAACTATTTCTATTTTTTTAAAAAAGAATTTTATTAGTGATTTAGTAATGATGAACAAGACTGTAAGATAATGGGTACAATTCACACAGTTCCCACCACCAGAGCTCCGTATCCCCTCCCCTGACAACTTTCCTATTCTTTATTCCTCTGGGAGAATGGACCCAGGGTCATTATGGATGCAGAAGTTGGGAGTTCTGGCTTCTATAATTGCTTCTCTGCTGAATATGTGTGTTGGCAGGTTGATCCACACTCCCATCCTGTTTCTGTCTTTGCCTAGTGGGGCAGGGGAGGGGAGGTTCCAGGACATATGGGTGAAATCTTCTGCCCAGAGAAGTCAGGTTGGAGTCATGGTAGCATCTGAAACTTGATGGCTGACAAGTGGTAAGATATAAAGCAAACTCTTCAACAAACAGGAACCCAAAGGTTGGACTAGATTAGATGAAGTTAGGGTCTCCATGTGGGAAGTCTATTTTAGGCATGTTTCAAGGGGTCCATGACTTTATGAATTGTTGCCTGAGCCTGACAGCTCACCTGCAGGTAGGTTAAAGGTATTGTCTGGGGTGATACTGTCAGGGTTGAGAACAGAACTAGAAAGCTGTTTCTATTTTAAGGACGTGTTTGTTAAACAAGGCAGAGGCCCTCTGATATTGCGGTTAGATTGTTCTTTTACTTACGGTACCAGGGAACACGCCATCGACGTCAGGTAATGGGATATTGGCAAGCAGCCTCCTTGGTCCAATAAAAAAAACAAAAACGGGTCAGGCAGTCGCACAGCGGGGTAAGTGCATGTGGCGCAAAGAGCAAGGACCAGACTAAGGAACCTGGTTCAAGCCCCCGGCTCCCCACCTGCAGGGGAGTCGCTTCACAGGTGGTGAAGCAGGTCTGCAGGTGTCTGTCTTTCTCTCCCCCTTTCTGTCTTCCCCCCCTGTCTCCATTTCTCTCTGTCCTAGCCAACAACAGCAATGTCAACAATAATGACGACAACAACAAGAAGGGTAACAATAAGGGCAACAAAATGGGCCTCTAGGAGCAGTGGATTCGTAACGCAGGCACTGAGCCCCCTGGAGGAACAAACAAACAAACAAACACCCTCCCCCCCACAAAATTATCTACAAAGAGAAAAAGAGAGACGAGGAGAGAGACAGAGGAGAGGGAACGATGCCTTGGCACCCTCCTCATCCATGGAGACCCTGGTATTGTCCATGGTATGTGTGTGGCTCTGGAGCTCAGTACACACATGGTGAGGCTTGTGCACTACAGGTTGACATATCTCTCAGTCTTTAAGAATCTTTGTTCAATAAGGAAAGACAGACACAGGCCGGGGGTGTGGATCCACCTGCCAACACCCATGTCCAGCAGAGAAGCAGTGACAGAAGCCAGAACTCCCACCTTCTGCTCCCCATAAAGAATTTGGGTCCAGACTCCCAGAGGGATAAAGAACAGGGAAGCTTCCGATGGAGGGGATGGGACAGGGAACTTTGGTGGTGGGAACTGTGTAGGATTGTACCCCTCTTATCCTACAGTTGTGTCAATCATTATTAAATCAATAAAAAGCATTGCTCGGTGGAATCAAAAGATATATACAGGGGTTGGGGGCAGAGGTAGGTAGCATAAAGGTTATGCAAAGAGACTCTCATGTCTGAGGCTCCAAAGTCCCAGGACTGAGCTGAGCGGTGCTCGGTTAAAAAAAAAAAGCCTCTTATGATATAGGGGTTGGTATAATCGCACTTAGCAGATAGTCAAGATTTTCATGGATTCATCTTACTAGTGAAAAATATATACTAACAAATATTATTAAACTTAATATCATTAAAATAATAAATGACAGCAAATAATGATTTACTATAGAATTATCAGTACTAAAGGATGCCTCATAATTGCAAAATTCAAAATAGACTAGGGATACTATTAAATTTCCAAGGCTGTGTCTTATATTGAAATCACTTAAAAAAAATAGAAGTAGGGGCCCAGGTGGTGGCGCACCTGGCTGAGCACACATGTTACAGTGCTCAAGGATTTGGGTTCAAGCCCACAGTCCTCATCTGCAGGGGGAAAGAAAGCTTCATGAGTGGTGAAGCAGGGCTGCAGGTGTCTCTCTGTCTCTCTCCCTCTCTCCCTCTCAATTTCTCTCTGTCTTTATCCAATAATAAATTAAAAAAAACGTGATAAAAAGATGTGTCCATAAAGAATAAATCTTTAGCATTTTTAAGTTTTACAGCACTGTGGAAATCAGGATGTGTGTGCCTTTTGTTCTGGTTTAACTCCTCCCTCCTTCACTCCCCCTCCTCTTCCCTTTTCCCTCCCTCTCCTCTCCCCTTTTCCCTTTCCTCCCTCTGCTCTCCTCTCCAAGTCCCTCCCTCCACTTTCCTTTCTTCTCCCTCCTCCTCCCTCTGCCCCCCTCAGGAAGTCCCTTTGTCTCCCTGAGCTCCTGGGGGCTACACCTTAAAAACAAGGCTCCCCGCACCCTCTGTGCCACGTGCTCAGTGCCATGTCTCTACTGTGAGTTATTCTGGTGAGCTTAGGACCTGGTCCAGGTACAGTTTGCTAGAGGGGGCCCAGCCCCTCTAGCAGTCGTACCTACAGTCAGACACCAATTTAGAGAGAAACACCCCACCTGTGCAAGGTGCCCCGCCCCGCCTGCCGGGAGGGGTGTGCCTGGCCCCAGAGTGGGTGGGTGGGTCACTAGACCTGGCTTCTCAGAGTTGTAAACAGGTTCCCGCCGGTCTGGTCTCACGAGAAAGCCGGCACGTGGCTTCAGACTCATATCTGGGCGTTTCCTGCAGTGTCTGTCTCTCAGAGAGTGCCACCATGCCTGCTGGCACCGGGCTGGGGCAGTGGGCAGTGGGCAGCCTGTGTGCCCGGGCAGCTGGCTGCACCTGGGCTTTGCCCGCCTCTCCCCGCAGAGGAACCATCATGGCCTTGACCTGCACAGTGCTGCCCCTGAAGAGAGGTTGGGCAGGGACCACCCAGCACGGACCAGACCCCAGACCCTGGCACCTGGCGGGACCACCAAGCACGGACCAGACCCCACGCCATGGCACCTGGCGGGACCGCCCAGCATGGACCAGACCCCAGGCCATGACTCCTGGCGGGACCACCCAGCACGGACCAGACCCCAGACCCTGGCACCTGGCTGGGACCACCAAGCACGGACCAGACCCCACGCCATGGCACCTGGCGGGACCGCCCAGCATGGACCAGACCCCAGGCCATGACTCCTGGCGGGACCGCCCAGCACGGACCAGACCCCAGACCACGGAAACTTGCGGGACCACCCAGCACGGACCAGACCCCAGGCCCTGACTCCTGGCGGGACCACCCAGCATGGACCAGACCCCAGGCCATGGCACCTGGTGGGACCGCCCAGCATGGATCAGATCCCAGGCCCTGGCACCTGGCGGGACCACCCAGCACGGACCAGACCCCAGGCCATGGCACCTGACGGGACCACCCAGCATGGACCAGACCCCAGGCCATGGCACCTGGCGGGACCGCTCAGCATGGACCAGACCCCAGGCCCTGGCACCTGGGGGGACCGCCCAGCATGGACCAGACCCCAGGCCATGGCACCTGGGGGGACCGCCCAGCACGGACCAGACCCCAGACCACGGCACCTTGCGGGACCACCCAGCACGGACTAGACCCCAGGCCCTGGCTCCTGGCGGGACCACCCAGCATGGACCAGACCCCAGACCCTGGCTCCTGGCGGGACCACCCAGCATGGACCAGACCCCAGGCCATGGCACCTGGCGGGACCGCCCAGCACGGACCAGACCCCAGGCCATGGCACCTGGCGGGACCGCCAGGCACGGACCAGACCCCAGGCCCTGGCTCCTGGCGGGACCACCCAGCATGGACCAGACCCCAGGCCATGGCACCTGGCGGGACCACTCAGCATGGACCAGACCCCAGGCCATGACACCTGGCGGGACCGCCCAGCACGGACCAGACCCCAGACCACGGCACCTTGTGGGACCACCCAGCACGGACCAGACCCCAGGCCCTGGCTCCTGGCGGGACCACCCAGCATGGACCAGACCCCAGGCCCTGGCTCCTGGCGGGACCACCCAGCATGGACCAGACCCCAGGCCATAGCACCTGGCGGGACCACCCAGCACGGACCAGACCCCAGGCCCTGGCTCTTGGCGGGACCACCCGGCATGGACCAGACCCCAGGCCCTGGCTCCTGGCGGGACCACCCAGCATGGACCAGACCCCAGGCCATGGCACCTGGCGGGACCGCCCAGCATGGATCAGATCCCAGGCCCTGGCACCTGGCGGGACCGCCCAGCACGGACCAGACCCCAGACCACGGCACCTTGCGGGACCACCCAGCACGGACCAGACCCCAGGCCCTGGCTCCTGGCGCGACCACCCAGCATGGACCAGACCCCAGGCCCTGGCTACTGGCGGGACCACCCAGCATGGACCAGACCCCAGGCCATGGCACCTGGCGGGACCACTCAGCATGGACCAGACCCCAGGCCATGACACCTGGCGGGACCGCCCAGCACGGACCAGACCCCAGACCACGGCACCTTGTGGGACCACCCAGCACGGACCAGACCCCAGGCCCTGGCTCCTGGCGGGACCACCCAGCATGGACCAGACCCCAGGCCCTGGCTCCTGGCGGGACCACCCAGCATGGACCAGACCCCAGGCCATAGCACCTGGCGGGACCACCCAGCACGGACCAGACCCCAGGCCCTGGCTCTTGGCGGGACCACCCGGCATGGACCAGACCCCAGGCCCTGGCTCCTGGCGGGACCACCCAGCATGGACCAGACCCCAGGCCATGGCACCTGGCGGGACCGCCCAGCATGGATCAGATCCCAGGCCCTGGCACCTGGCGGGACCGCCCAGCACGGACCAGACCCCAGACCACGGCACCTTGCGGGACCACCCAGCACGGACCAGACCCCAGGCCCTGGCTCCTGGCGCGACCACCCAGCATGGACCAGACCCCAGGCCCTGGCTACTGGCGGGACCACCCAGCATGGACCAGACCCCAGGCCATGGCACCTGGCGGGACCACCCAGCAGGGACCAGACCCCAGGCCATGGCACCTGGCGGGACCACCCAGCATGGACCAGACCCCAGGCCCTGGCACCTGGCGGGACCACCCAGCACGGACCAGACCCCAGGCCCTGGCTTCTGGCGGGACCACCCAGCACGGACCAGACCCCAGGCCATGGCACCTGGCGGGACCACCCAGCATGGACCAGACCCCAGGCCATGGCACCTGGCGGGACCGCCCAGCATGGATCAGATCCCAGGCCCTGGCACCTGGCGGGACCGCCCAGCACGGACCAGACCCCAGACCACGGCACCTTGCGGGACCACCCAGCTCGGACCAGACCCCAGGCCCTGGCTACTGGCGGGACCACCCAGCATGGACCAGACCCCAGGCCCTGGCTCCTGGCGGGACCACCCAGCATGGACCAGACCCCAGGCCATAGCACCTGGCGGGACCACCCAGCACGGACCAGACTCCAGGCCCTGGCTCTTGGCGGGACCACCCGGCATGGACCAGACCCCAGGCCCTGGCTCCTGGCGGGACCACCCAGCATGGACCAGACCCCAGGCCATGGCACCTGGCGGGACCGCCCAGCATGGACCAGATCCCAGGCCCTGGCACCTGGCGGGACCGCCCAGCACGGACCAGACCCCAGACCACGGCACCTTGCGGGACCACCCAGCACGGACCAGACCCCAGGCCCTGGCTCCTGGCGCGACCACCCAGCATGGACCAGACCCCAGGCCCTGGCTACTGGCGGGACCACCCAGCATGGACCAGACCCCAGGCCATGGCACCTGGCGGGACCACCCAGCAGGGACCAGACCCCAGGCCATGGCACCTGGCGGGACCACCCAGCATGGACCAGACCCCAGGCCCTGGCACCTGGCGGGACCACCCAGCACGGACCAGACCCCAGGCCCTGGCTTCTGGCGGGACCACCCAGCACGGACCAGACCCCAGGCCATGGCACCTGGCGGGACCACCCAGCAGGGACCAGACCCCAGGCCATGGCACCTGGCGGGACCGCCCAGCATGGATCAGATCCCAGGCCCTGGCACCTGGCGGGACCGCCCAGCACGGACCAGACCCCAGACCACGGCACCTTGCGGGACCACCCAGCTCGGACCAGACGCCAGGCCCTGGCTCCTGGCGGGACCACCCAGCACGGACCAGACCCCAGGCCATGGCACCTGGCGGGACCAACCAGCATGGACCAGACCCCAGGCCCTGGCATCTGGCGGGACCGCCCAGCATGGATCAGACCCCAGGCCATGGCACCTGGTGGGACCACCCAGCAGGGACCAGACCCCAGGCCATGGCACCTGACGGGACCACCCAGCATGGACCAGACCCCAGGCCATGGCACCTGGCGGGACCACTCAGCATGGACCAGACCCCAGGCCATGACACCTGGCGGGACCGCCCAGCACGGACCAGACCCCAGGCCCTGGCTCCTGGCGGGACCACCCATCACGGACCAGACCCCAGGCCATGGCACCTGGCGGGACCGCCCAGCACGGACCAGACCCCAGGCCCTGGCTCCTGGCGGGACCACCCAGCACGGACCAGACCCCAGGCCATAGCACCTGGCGGGACCACCCAGCACGGACCAGACCCCAGGCCCTGGCTCTTGGCGGGACCACCCGGCATGGACCAGACCCCAGGCCCTGGCTCCTGGCGGGACCACCCAGCATGGACCAGACCCCAGGCCATGGCACCTGGCGGGACCGCCCAGCATGGATCAGATCCCAGGCCCTGGCACCTGGCGGGACCGCCCAGCACGGACCAGACCCCAGACCATGGCACCTTGCGGGACCACCCAGCACGGACCAGACCCCAGGCCCTGGCTCCTGGCGGGACCACCCAGCATGGACCAGACCCCAGGCCATGGCACCTGGCGGGACCGCCCAGCATGGATCAGATCCCAGGCCCTGGCACCTGGCGGGACCGCCCAGCACGGACCAGACCCCAGACCACGGCACCTTGCGGGACCACCCAGCACGGACCAGACCCCAGGCCCTGGCTCCTGGCGGGGCCACCCAGCATGGACCAGACCCCAGGCCATGGCACCTGGCGGGACCACCCAGCACGGACCAGACCCCAGGCCATGGCACCTGGTGGGACCGCCCTGCACGGACCAGACCCCAGGCCCTGGCACCTGGCGGGACCACCCAGCACGGACCAGACCCCAGACCCTGGCTCCTGGCGGGACCACCCAGCATGGACCAGACCCCAGGCCATGGCACCTGGCGGGACCGCCCGGCATGGACCAGACCCCAGGCCCTGGCTCCTGGCGGGACCACCCAGCATGGACCAGACCCCAGGCCCTGGCTCCTGGTGGGACCACCCAGCATGGACCAGACCCCAGGCCATGGCACCTGGCGGGACCGCCCAGCATGGATCAGATCCCAGGCCATGGCACCTGGCGGGACCACCCAGCAGGGACCAGACCCCAGGCCCTGGCACCTGGCGGGACCACCCAGCACGGACCAGACCCCAGGCCCTGGCACCTGGCGGGACCGCCCAGCACGGACCAGACCCCAGACCACGGCACCTTGCGGGACCACCCAGCACGGACCAGACCCCAGGCCATGGCTCCTGACCGGGACCAGACCCCAGGTGGCAGCTGGACCTGCTCTCCAAGGAGGTTCATCTCTAAAAGCCATTGGCAGCTTCTCCTCCGCCCCACCTCCATCCCCTCAGGCTACCGGCTGCTCTAGGCACAGGTAACGTGAAGTTTTATCCTATGCAATTGTTGCTTTTGATTGTTGTCTGTCTAGTTATAAGGTCTCTGTATAAAATCCTCCCTAAATCCATATTATAGCTTACCGAGCAAAATGTGGGTTTTCCTAGGCATCCAGAAGTGGGTGATTCCGCTGCTCCTTATGGGGACAGTTTGTTGGGTACTCGGCCTTTTAGCCGGGTGGTTCTCATTTTCTTGTCGCTTGTCCTGACCTCTGGGTCAGTTAAAGTTGAGTACTGAGGGAGCAGTGAGGTGGGGACTGGGGCGGAGAGAGGGAGAGACACTGCTACCATCCATCCATGTGGGACCAGGGCTTGAACCCAGAGCTCGGGTATGGGGAAGCCTGCGCTCTACCCACTGAGCTTTTTCCCTGCCCCTCCTTTATAGACGGGAATAATGGTCACCCAAGTCAGATTCACGGAGGTAGGTGTGGCCTGAGCACCGAGCTAGACAGCCTTTGTGTGTTGCTAGTCTCAGAGCTAGTTCCTAGCATCCTTGCTTCTGTCCTGTAGCGTTTGTTAGAGAAAAGCAGTTAGGAAGCTCGAGGAACAGGGTTCGAGCCCCTGTTCCCCATCTGTGTGTGTGTGGGTCGCTTCACAAGCAGTGACAGGGCTGCAGGTGTCTCTCTGTCTCTCTCCCTCTCTGTCTCCTCTCCTCTGTAACTTCTCTGTCCTACCCAATAAAATGGAAAAAAAATAAAAAAGGAAAAAATGGTTGCTGGGAATGGTAGATTCACAGTGCCAGAGGCAAAAACAAAATTGGGGGGTGGGGAGGAGAGCGCAAAGCAGTTAACCATGCTTTCACGTCTGCAGGGGAGAAGGCCAGAGATCAGAGCCGGATCTTCAGCTCTCAAGCTGTCCCTCTGCACCTGCTCAAGGCTCCATGTTTCTGTCCCTGGCGGGGCCAGGCTGCTGATGGTTCCAGGATGCCCCTCTCGGTAGCCCCGTTCCCACAGGCACTGAGAACTTTTCTTTGCCTGTGCACAGGCTCTCGACCCAGACACCGAGCTCAGCAGGACCTTTGAGGCTGACCCTGCCTGCCGCGGTTTCTCTGGACCCATGTGGAAGGCTGCGTATTGAGACTATGCGCTGTTGCCTTCTGGTCCCTTACAACTAGCAGATGTCTTGAATTTAACACGTTTCCCATTATCCCTCAACCGAAAATGTCCACTTTTTTTGAATTATTATTTCTTTATTGGGGGATTAATGGTTTACAATACATGCGTAACATGTTCCGCTTTTTTTTTAAACTGATGTAATGTTGGTTTCTAAGACTGGCTATAATTTGGGGGCATGCTTTTGTACTTCCGCAGGGTGTTATGCTACATGACACTCACTGCTGAAGTACCCACAGTCAGTTCTTGTGAGATTGAGAATGTCTTCTGAGCACACACCACGGGCAAAGCCAGTGTTCAAGCCTCTGGTCCTCACCAGCAGGGAGAACGTTTCACAAGTGGAAGGGCAGGTTACCAGATGTCTTTCTCTCTCCTTCTCTGTCTTCCATCTCCCTCTATTTCTCTCTGTCCTGTTAAGTAAGGCAAAGCCAAAAAGGCTGCAGGGAGTGGTTAACGTGTCATGCAGGTACTGAGTCCTAGCAATAACCCTGGTGGCAAGGAAAAAAAGTTCAGTATAAACAATTCTTTTAAAAGTACATTATATCGGGGCTGGGTGGTGGCGCACATGGTTATGCGCATGTATTACAGTGTGCAAGGGCCTGGGTTCGAGCCCCTGATACCCAACTGCAAGGGGAAAGCTTTACGAGTGCTGATGCAAGGCTGCAGGTGCCTCTCTGTCTCTGTCCCTTTCTATCACCCCCTTCCCTCTTGATTTCTGGCTGTCTCTATCCAATAAATAAAGATAATAAAAAATTTTTAAAAAAAGTACATTTTATCAATTTATTATTTTTTGGGAATAGAGACAGAGAGAAATCGAGAGACACACACACATACACACACACACACACACTTGCAGCCCTGCATCATCTCCATGAATCTTTCTCCCCTGCAGCTTGAGCCTCAGTCTTTATGCTCTGTAGTGCGCGTGCCCAACTCGTGTGCCGCCTGTAGTGTAAGTGCCCAACTCATGTGTCCCTGTAGTGTGAGTGCCCAACTCGTGTGCCGCGTGTAGTGCGCGTGCCCAACTCGTGTGCCGCCTGTAGTGTAAGTGCCCAACTCGTGTGTCCCTGTAGTGTGAGTGCCCAACTCGTGTGCTGCGTGTAGTGCGCGTGCCCAACTCGTGTGCCGCCTGTAGTGTGCGTGCCCAACTCGTGTGTCCCTGTAGTGTGAGTGCCCAACTCGTGTGTCCCTGTAGTGTGAGTGCCCAACTCGTGTGTCCCTGTAGTGCGTGTGCCCAACTCGTGTACTGCCTGTAGTGCGCGTGCCCCACTCGTGTGTCCCTGTAGTGTGAGTGCCCAACTTGTGTGCCGCGTGTAGTGTGCGTGCCCAACTCGTGTGTCCCTGTAGTGTGAGTGCCCAACTCGTGTGCCGCGTGTAGTGCGCGTGCCCCACTTGTGTGTCCCTGTAGTGTGAGTGCCCAACTCGTGTGCCGCGTGTAGTGCGCGTGCCCAACTCGTGTGCCGCCTGTAGTGTGCGTGCCCAACTCGTGTGTCCCTGTAGTGCGCGTGCCCAACTCGTGTGCTGCCTGTAGTGTGCGTGCCCAACTCGTGTGTCCCTGTAGTGTGAGTGCCCAACTCGTGTGCCGCCTGTAGTGCACGTGCCCAACTTGTGTGTCCCTGTAGTGCGAGTGCCCAACTCGTGTGTTGCCTGTAGTGCGAGTGCCCAACTCGTGTGCCGCCTGTAGTGCGCGTGCCCAACTCGTGTGCCGCCTGTAGTGCGTGTGCCCAACTTGTGTGCTGCCTATAGTGTGAGTGCCCAACTCGTGCGTGGCCTGTAGTGCGAGTGCCCCACTGGTGCGCGGCCTGTAGTGTGCGCGCCCAACTCGTGTGCCGCCTGTAGTGTGCGTGCCCAACTTGGGCGCTGCCTGTAGTGTGTGTGCCCAACTCGTGTGCCGCCTGTAGTGTGCGTGCCCAATTCGGGCGCCGCCTGTAGTGTGAGTGCCCAACTTGTGTGTCCCTGTAGTGTGAGAATCCAACTTGTGTGCCGCCTGTAGTGTGAGTCCCCAACTCATGTGCCGCCTGTAGTGCGCGTGCCCCACTCGTGTGCCGCCTGTAGTGCGAGTGCCCAACTCATGTGCCGCCTGTAGTGCAAGTGCCCCGCTCGTGTGCCACCTGTAGTGTGCGTGCCCAACTCGTGTGTCCCTGTAGTGTGAGTGCCCAACTCATGTGCCACCTGTAGTGCGCGTGCCCAACTCGTGTGTCCCTGTAGTGCGCGTGCCCAACTCGTGTGCCGCCTGTAGTGTGCGTGCCCAACTTGGGCGCCGCCTATAGTGTGTGTGCCCAACTCGTGTGCCGCCTGTAGTGTGCGTGCCCAATTCGGGCGCCGCCTGTAGTGTGTGTGCCCAACTCGTGTGCCGCCTGTAGTGCGCGTGCCCAACTCGTGTGTCCCTGTAGTGTGAGTGCCCAATTCGGGCGCCGCCTGTAGTGTGAGTGCCCAACTTGTGTGTCCCTGTAGTGTGAGAATCCAACTTGTGTGCCGCCTGTAGTGTGAGTCCCCAACTCATGTGCCGCCTGTAGTGCGCGTGCCCCACTCGTGTGCCGCCTGTAGTGTGAGTGCCCCACTCGTGTGCCGCCTGTAGTGCGAGTGCCCAACTCGTGTGCCGCCTGTAGTGCGAGTGCCCAACTCGTGTGCCGCCTGTAGTGTGAGTGCCCAACTCGTGTGCCGCCTGTAGTGCGAGTGCCCAAGTTGTGTACTACTGTTTGGCCACAACAGTTCTTTTAGTCTCTGTCACTCTGTTTTTCCCTTTTTGGTTGCCCTTGTTGTTTATCGTTGTTGTTGGATAGGAGAGAGAGAAATGGAGAGAGGAGGGGAAGACAGAGAGGGGGAGAGAAAGACACCTGCAGACCTTCTTCACCACCTGTGAAGTGACTCCCCTGCAGGTGGGGAGCCGGGGGCTCGAAACAGCATCCTTATGCTGGTCCTTGCGCTTTGTGCCACTTGCGCTTTGTGCCACATGTGCTTAACGCGCTGTGTTACCACCCAGCCCCCTTCAGTTTTATGTTTTGAAGTTGTTTCTTTCTCCATCTTCCAGCTGAAGCAAATCCTTGATTCATTAGCTCCTGTCTTTTCCTTATTAAATGTGAAGTTGCAAGGAAACAGAAAGAAGTTGAAGCTAGCTTGTAACCAAATAACTGTGGTTTGTAAAACAGAGCGAGGCAAGCTGCCCGCTTGCCGTGTCAGCAGGAACTTTGCGGCAGTGACAGCATCCAGTCTCGCTGCAAGCCCTGTGGGGCACCTGTGAAGTCAAAAGCAGGACCTCCTGCAAGACAGTGTCGCCTGTGCATGGCGTGCTGTGCATGTGTTCACAGCTGTTAGGTAGGACGGTCTCGTGTCCAGGAGCTTTGGCAAGAAGCTCTGGAAGGTACAGCTCATATGCACAGGTGTGCTTCTCTGTTTGTTAATTTAAATAAGCCAGCGCTAAACAGCCAATCATAAGAGAATGATGAAATGAATGCGTCGTTCTTAATTCTCAGCTACCGTGCAGCCATTACACGGATATTTCATATGCGGATGAGCAAATGAAGGAAACGAGTTTGTATTCATGCCATAATTACAGCTTGATTTAAAGATGGGGGATACATTGTTAAAGACATTTGGGTAGGCAGGATGTATGTAATTCAAGGAATCCTTCCAAAGTTTCACCCAATATGCACCACTCCCTTGCGTTAACAGGCCTGGTTACGTCTTATCTCAGTTGGTTCTGTGCTTGCTCCTTGGGGATCTTACCTTGCAAGTCTTGTAAATCATGAGCTTTTCACCACTGAATTCTTAAGATTTTATTTCAGAGGAGACAGAGAAACTCAGATGACATTTTCTTTTTTTTGTTTTATTTTTTTCAAATTCTTTAAAAAAAATATTTTCTTTATTTAATTTTGAGAGAGATGCAGACAGAGAGAGACACAGAGAGAAACACCAGAGCCCTGCTCAGCTCTGGTTTATGGTGGTGCAGGGGATTGAACCTGGGACTTTGGAGCCTCAGGCATGAAAGTTTGTTTGCAGAACCATTATGCTGTCTCCCCCTCAGATGAACTTTCTATTGCTGAACATTCTGGAGCCTGTAAACAAACCTGATTAAAGACACAATATTCTCTCTCTCTCTCTCATATATATATACTCATGGCTAGAGGTATTTTCATTTTGTTTTATTATTTTAAAAGCTCTATTGACATGAGAGAGAGACCCAGAGCATCACTCTGGCACATGTGATGCTGGGAATTGAATTCAGGACTTAATTTTTTTTTTTTTAGTGATTTAATATTATTTACAACATTATGAGTTAACGCGTATAATTCTACACTGTTATTACCACCAGAGTTCTGTGTATCCATTTCCTCCCCTGGAAATTATAGTAGTTCTCTAAGGTCACAGATGTGAGCTGGCTAATGTTTTTATATCTATTTATTTAGCTACCCATTTTTTTAATGGTCCCATCTTCTCTTTCTTTCCAAGTCACACCTGCACCTGTTACTACTTCTGAATGTCCTTCCTTTTTCCCTCTTCTCTCTCTGGGTCCTGATGGAGTTCAGAGCACCCTGGTCATCTTCCCCTGACATTTCTCCTCCTCTGGGAGTCTGGACCCAAATTCTTTATGGGGAGCACAAGGTGGTGGTTCTGGCTTCTGTCATTGCTTCTCCACTGGACATGGGTGTTGGCAGGTGGACCCACACCCCCAGCCTGTGTCTGTCTGTCCCTAGTGGGGCAGGGCTCTGGGGAGGGGAGGCTCCAGGACACATGGGTGAGGGCGTCTGCCCAGGGAAGTCAGGATGGCTCATGGTAGCATCTGCAGCTTGGTGGCTGAAAGGTGGTAAGATATAAAGCAGGACAAAATATTTAATAAACGAGAAGCCAGGGAGTCAGACGGAAGTGCAACAGATTAAGCACAGGTGGCACAAAGCACAAGGACCGGCATAAGGATCCTGGTTCAAGCCCCTGGCTCCCCACCTGCAGGGGAGTCTCTTCACAGGCGGTGAAGCAGGTCTGCAGGTGTCTCTCTTTCTCTCCCCCTCTCTGTCTTCCCCTCCTCTCTCCATTTCTCTCTGTCCTATCCAACAACAATGACATAATAATAATAACTACAGCAATAAAACAAGGGCAACAAAAGGGAAAAAAAATAAATAAATAAACTAAAAAAAACAAAACAAACAAAAGAAAACTTCAAAAGGCTCTTGTGAGAGTTCTAATGGCCTTTTAGAAAATGTTCCATCCTCTGAAGGGAGGCTGGACAACATACTCTATGCTATGCCTGAAGAAGATGGGTCCTGATATTGGGGCATCTTGGAAAGTTCCTACTTGTCGGACTAGCTTCGCGAGTGGAGACAGACGACCAGGGACTCATGGCTGGGCTGTACGCAGTATCTCTTTATTCATGCAGGATGCAGCACAATCTAAGCCAAGCTATACTAAACTAAAACTAAAAACTAAAACGAACAATGCTGTCCTTATATATACTTTCCAAGTAGGGTGTGAACAGGATGTGACGTAGAGAGGATGGAGAGAAAAGTGACTGGTGAAAATCAGGGTGTGACAAGGAGAGGAGGCGGAGCAAAAACACATCATGAACCAGTGGGGATTAAACCAATGCCATGCAGTGGTTATGTAAATAGAATACAGTGGTTATGTAAATAGAATACAGTGTTAAACAGGGAGTATTAAACCAATGAAACTGAAGGGGTTTTTAGAAGCAGAATTAGAAGCATACCAACACCTACTCATGACCACAGAGTGTGAGCTCAGATCTATAGGGATGCAGAGGTCACATAGGCTCCTAAGATGAAATTGGGCCCCAGATCACATCAAATAGATGGGGTTTACAGTCAACAATATTTATACCCCTTTCCCATATTAGGGAGCTACTCTCTTCCCTGATCCAGCTTTCTGGTCCTTTTTCCAGCCATGACATCATTTCCCCAGACATTGACTTGGGTCCACCTGCATATCAGATTTCATGTTCAGGGGAAAAAAAGAAAAAAAAAAACTAGTATAGCCACAGGCCCTTTGGAATATAACTAAAATATACCTACTAGCTATCTATAAAATAGAGACCCCCTCCCCCAACTCTTCATCTGCACTATTCCAGTCTTTAGGTTCATGATTACTCAACAATATTTATATGTTAGCTCTCTTTTCAGCCACCAGGTTCTAGATGCCAGCATGATGCCATCCAGAATTCCCTGGACAGACAACTCCACTAATGTGTCCTGGAGCTCCGCTTCCCCAGAGCCCTGCTTCACTAGTGAAAGAGAGAGGCAGGCTGGGAGTATGGATCCACCTGCCAACGCCCATGTTCAGTGGGGAAGCAATTACAGAAGCCAGACCTTCCACCTTCTGCATCCCACAATGACCCTGGGTCCATGCTCCCAGAGGGATAGAGAATGGGAAAGCTGTCAGGGGGAGGGGATGGGATACAGAGTTCTGGTGGTGGGAATTGTGTGGAGTTGTACCCCTCTTATCCTATGGTTTTGCCAGTGTTTCCTTTTTTAAAAAAATATTTTATTTACTTTATTATTTTAATGAGAAAGTGTAGATACAGGGGAGAGAGAGAGAGAGGGAGGGAGGGAGGGAAAGAGGGAGGGAGGAGAACACTGCTCAGTCCTGGTTTATGTTGGGGCTGGGGATTGAGCCTGGGACCTCAGAGCCTCAGGCTTGAAAGGCTTTTGCAGAACCATTATGCTATCTCCCCAACCCCAGTGTTTCCTTTTTATAAAAACAACAACAACAACAACAACAAAAACCCAGGAAGCCAAAGAGCAGAAATAGAACAGATGAGATTAGGGATCTTAGGATGGGGAGAAGCTAAGAAGTCTATTTTAGGTATACTCCTAGTGGCCCATGACTTTAGTAATTTTTGCCTGAGCCTGACAGCTAACATGCAGGTGGACTAGGAGTATTGTTTGGGGAGATGCTGTCAGAGTTGAGAATAGAGTTAGAAAGCTATAGAACAAAGATTAAAACTATTCTGAAACTAACACCTCCCCTTGTTTAAACACAGTTTTTTCAAGTTATAAAATCTGGTATTGCTGAAGAAAATCCCCAGTCTGCACTGTAGATTAATGAAGCATTACCTAATAACTTTTCCCCAAACTATTGTGGAAGAAGGCAATATATCCAAAGAGCAATCGCTTTCTTTTTTGAAAGATTTATTTATTTATTTATTTATTTATTTAAAGATAGAGACAGATTGAGAGGGAAGAGGCTGACAGAGAGGGAGAGAGACAGAGACACCTGCAGCTCTGCTTCACCACTTAGGAAGCTTCTTTCCTACAGGTGGGGGCCCGGAGTCTTGAACCTGCGTCCTTGCTCATTGTAATGTGGGTGCCTAACCAGGTGTACCACCACCTGGCCCCTCTAAAGAGTACTTGTATACCCTCCCAAGTGAACAAAGTCATGGACCTACACTTTATATGTGTGTTTCAGGAGCAGGTCCATTTTCCAACAAGTCAATGTTAAGCACAGGAATCCCTCAACTTATTTTAGAAGAGTGTCTTGGCTCTCTGCTGTCCTATAACACAGCAGAGCCTCTTAGTGCTGTTCGCCTATAAGGGCCTGTTTTGTGGGTTAGTTGGAGGTAAGTTCACCTGTCCAGGCTTAGCTGGGCGTCCACAGTCTATTGCAGTGTCTGGCTATTCCTGTAGGTCTTGGTTGAATCTGTTCTCCTCCTCCCTCGAGCAGCCACCTAGCTGAAGCTAGGCAAGTTCTCATGATGAGAATAGAGATATACAATGGCAGACAAAAATACTCATGCCTAGACTTTGGATTGGCAATCACTTCCTTAGTTCCTACCAGTGATAGGACGCCACCCACCCACTCACATATTAGGACTCAAGGAAGGACAGAAAATTTATCCTGGTCATGCTCAGGGAGGGGTGAACAGTTGGAACCTACCAGTCTTCTGTCAGAGAGAAGCTGAAAACATGGGCAATGAGGCCAGAGGACCAGAAAATGATCCAGTGATGACTTACGTTCTCACATCACTGACAGTAGTGATTCGAAAAGTGGTCATTGTGTCGACCCTTTCTTGACTGACTGATGGCCCTGCTGATTTGCCAGTTCTATTTCAAGTTAAGAATTTGAAGGCAGGGACTTCAAAAGTAGGAAATAAGAGTGGCAGTCTCCTACTGAGTCCTCCATCATGTTGACCAAAGTGGTAGAAATAGAAGGCTTCTGAATATTGCCCCAAGTGAAAGTTTTAGAAGAAAATATTGATTTTTTTCCTAGTCCAAAGTGAGTGTAGCCCACGCCCAGGTAGAGTGCCAAAGAGACTGGTAGGTGCTGGGTGGGGAGGGGAGACTGCATCTGGGTGTGGAGCACAGACAGCTTGCTAACGTGGGGAGAGAAGGTATTACTTAAGTGACAACACTATTTTAGAAGCCATTATTTCTCCCAGTAAAAAAAAAATAGCACTCCAGAAAGAACTTGGGTCCATACTCCCAGAGGGATAAAGAACAGGGAAGCTTCCATTGGAGGGGATGGGACAGGGAGCTCTGGTGGTGGGAACTGTGTGGGAACTTATCCTACAGTCTTATTGGTCATTCTTAAATCACTAACAAAACATTAAAAAAAGATGCTTAACCTGCTGAAAAAAGAAAAAAAAAAAGATAATGAGCTACATTAAATTAAAAAAAAAATCAACTAAAAGAAAGAAGCAGAGATGACCAGAGTGTTGTGGGAGACAGGGGGTTGGAGTGAAGGACTTCAGTGGCCTTCTCCATCATCTCACTGGACAGTGATTTCCAGTTTTTTTTTTTTTAAAGAATCCCACAACTAGTCCCTACAGAGTCAGATATGAAAATAGGACAGCTGCTTCCGTGGCACAGATGGTGACTTTCTGGAGTGCTCGTGAGGGGGGCCTTCCCTCCTCCTGTCAAACCACTCACTCAGCATCTTTTCTCATGAGCAGTTTCTGTGCCAGTCAAGAAAGACTGCTTCTTTAAAAGTCTATTTATTTTATGCATTTGTTATTGGATAGAGACAGAGAACAATTGAGAGGGGGAGAAGGAGAGAAACAGAGAGACACCTGCAGCCCTGCTTCACTGCTTGTGAAGCTTGCCTCCTACAGATGGGGACCAGGGGCTTGAACCTGGGTCCTTTTGCACTATAATGTGTGTGCTTAACCAGGTGCACCACTGCCTGGCCCTGATGTTCAAATCTTGTTTAAAATAAGTTATATGTATACATTTATTATGATAAATTTCTCTAAATGAAAGACCAATGTATTATTATTTTTTAACCAGAGTGATGCTCAGCTCTGACTTATGGTTGCGGGGAATTGAACCTGGGACCTGGAAGACTCAGGTATGAGAAGACCAGTACATTAAAAATTGTTTAATTATCTTTATTTGTGAGCGACAGCCAGAAATAGAGACAGAAAGGGGGGACAGAGAGAGAGTGGCATCTGCAAATTTGCTTCACCACTCGCAAAGCTCCCCCTTCAGATGGGGACTAGGGGTGTGAACCCAGGTCCTTGCCTGCTGTAAAGTGTGCTTAACCAGGTGTGCCACCACCTGGCCCCGGCCAGTGTATTTTTGACACATCAACAATCTTATTCTAAGAGAACTGGGTTTCAGGTTCTCATGATGCTGACCCACTCAGTCCTTCCAGAGAAAAGGAAGAGCAACTGTTGGCAGGGTCCACAGAAGTGTAAAGGCTGCGGTCCCCTGGCCTAGAAGGGGACTTGGCAGTCCTTTCCTCTCTCCCTCCCTTCTCTCATTCATTCACTCATTCATTCATTTTATTGCCTCTAGGGTTATTGCTGGTGCGTCTGAATCCACTACTGCTGGTTTCCATTTTTTTCCCCATCATTTTCATTCTTTCTTCTTTACTTGATAGGAGAGGTAGAAATTAAGAGGGGATAGGGAAGACAGAGAGTGATAGAGACAGAGAGATACCTGCAGCCCTGCTTCGCCTCCTGTGAACTTCCTCCTTGTAAGTGGGAACCGTGGCTTGAACCCGGGTCCTTGAGCATGGTAAGTGTGCAGTCAACAGGGTGTGTCACGGCCCAGCTCTGAGCTGTTAATTCCTCTTGCAGGTCGATTCTCTTCACAAAGAACACACGAGCATTGTTTATGTCCTCATGTGCATGTGCCAAGGTTTCTCTGGGGGCAGAAAAACAAGGGTGCGACTTCTGGGTTGAAAATGTCCCTTCTGAAGATGAAGTTGCTATCCATAGTTGTGCAAAAACAACGTCTCCTTGTGAGGACACCTGTGAGCCCCCATTTCCCACATTCTTGCCAATTTGTGTTACCAGGGTGACCACTATAAACATTCTCATTCAAACCCTGAACGTGGATCTTACAACTGCCACCAATCACATTCTAATATATATACTTTCAGTAATATACTTTACTCTAGTATGTGTATCATGGAATAGACAATACACACATCACTGATAGAAACTGTGAAGAGAAACTGTCTGTCTGTCTCTCCCTCCCCTTTCAGACAGCCACAGACAGCCCTGTTCCACTGCTTGGGAAGCGTCCCCCCCTGCACGTAGGGAAGCTTGGGATTGAATCTGGCTCCTTGGGCACAGTAGCATGAGCGCTCAACTGGGTGAACCACCACCCAGACCCATAAAATTTGAAGGAATTTTTTCGGTGGTGTGATTCCAATAAACCTATTGTGTTTCCAGGCTCACTCTCTGCTCCAGCTGCCCACAGCTTGGAACTTGGCCTAAGGAAGGACTTTAGAACCAATCTCTGTCTCTTTTAGCTTCTGATTCCTTATGTTTCTTCAACATTATCCTGCTTCTTCTTTGTCCTTTGTTGTGAAATGGGAATTTGTCACTGAAGATTATAAAAACCTCCTAGAAAGATCTGATTTGGTTGGAATGCATTGCCTTTATAAGTTCATTTGTAGGCTATTATTACCTTTAAGATATTAAATCTTACCTGTGAACACACTACGTTTTCTTAAAGATTTACATTCTTCTATAAAGTTCTGTGCTGTTTCCATAATATTAGTGATTTTATGTGTCAGCTGTGTTTTTACTTACCTTTTATTTTTGTTGCTTCTGTGATGTGATTTTTTTAAGCTATATATTTTTTAATTGGATGTTGCTGGTGTATAGAGATGTTATTGATTTTTATATATTATTTTGTGTTCGCCAAGACCTTATTGCTTTTAATAAATTCTCTATACAATCTCAGAGTTTTCCATGTAGACAATCATATCATCTTTGAATAATGACCAGTTCGATTTTTCCAGTCCTATCTTTGCATCTATTTTGTTTTCTTCCCTGGTCTTTTTTGCTTTAGCTAGTGCATGCATGGGAGGGCTGAAGGCAAGTAAAATGGCACTAAAATGTATCCTAACTCCTCCCCAAGGCCTGCAGACAGTGCTCTGTTGAGTGTCCCTGTTTTCATTTTGGAATAGACGTCCTTTCTCAGGTCAAGAATGCTCTCTCTAGTTCTGGTGGCTAACAGTTCCTCTTTTCTTTTTCTTTCTTTTTTTTTTTTTTTTGAGAGTGGCTATTGAATCTCATCTGTTTCTTTTCTGCATCTTTGAAATCATCGCAAGGACTTTATCTTTTTATCTACTAGGACTCTGTTAATAATGACCTTTATTGATTTTCTGATATTAAGTCATCTTTGCATTTCTGAGCTAAGCCTTAGTTGGTCATAGGGTATTTACTTTTTAATAGCTCACTGCATTTGGTTGCTAATGATTCATCTTAAGATGTTTCCTTCTGTGTTCATGAATGAGCTTGGCCTCTGCTGTTCTTTGAGGCTACCTTCCCCAGTCTGGGCACCAAGGTGACTAATGGTTCACCTGTAATGAGGTGGGAGCTTTTGTCTTCTCTGTATCCTCAGATCACATTTGCATAACTGTTAGGAATTAGTTGCCTCTTAGAGTTTTGGCATCTGGCTGTGTGTTGAGCTGTGCCACGGAGAAGAGAGAGAGGAGGTCCGGAGCGAAGAGGAAACACAAATCTTTATTTGCGCTGGCACCTCAGAGTTGGGTGAGAGAGAAGCAGGTTGGGCCACGTGGAGGTAGCAAAAATGGCCGCCTCATGCAGTAACCTTCCCTGCGTCTGAACACCGGAGTGAAGAGCCGGCAAGAGAGCGAGGTGCGGAAGAAGAAGGGCTTTTATAGGAGCAGCTTTCACGAGAATGGGAAGGGGGAGGAGTAACCATAGCACTCCAGGATAGGATGATAACTCTCGTGAGAATGGGAGGGGGGAGGAGTAACCAAAGCACTCCAAATATCGTGGGGATATAGACAATGTCCTGAGGGCACAGCATGGTGGAACAGTTACTCAGAGAATGTCCCAACTCTCGCGGGAACTAGCAGTAGCCTGAGGGGACAACGTGGCGATGTGACTGGGTCTGTACAGTTTCCCAGCAGCTGTGCACTTGTTGTGGCGCCTTTTCGTTGGTGTGAGAACACGCGTTTCTAATTCCCGGTCAGTGATGGGAATCATGATTTTCTCAGGTGCTCGCTGTCTACTGGGAGTTTGGTGATCTCAGTCCCCTTTGGAAAACGTGTACACTTTCAGGCTTCACAATTACTGGCATCAAGCTGTTCCACTAAGTTGTGTTACTTCTGAATGTATTTGCAGTGATATTTCCTTTCACGTCTAGTGGAAATTACTATGGATAGCTCTTTTTCTGTTTTAAAATTTTTTATTTATAAAAAAAGAAACACTGACAAAAACCATAGGATAAGAGGAGTACAACTCCACACAGTTCCCATCACCAGAACTCTGTATCCCATCCCCTCCCCTGACAGCTTTCCTATTCTTTATCCCTCTGGGAGTATGGACCCAGGGTCATTGTGGGATGCAGAAAGTGGAAGGTCTGGCTTCTGTAATTGCTTCCCCGCTGAACATGGGCGTTGACAGGTGGATCCATACTCCCAGCCTGTCTCTCTCTCTCCCTAGTGGAGCAGGGCTCTGGGGAAGCGGAGCTCCAGGACATATTGGTGGGGTCGTCTCTCCAGGGAAGTCTGGTTGACATCATGGTAGCATCTGGAACCTGGTGGCTGAAAGAAGAGTTAACATACAAGGCCAAACAAGTTGTTGACTAATCCTGAACCTAAAGGCTGGAGTAGTGCAGATGAGGAGTTGGGGGGGGGGTCTCCGTTTTGTGCTCAGTCTTGCCCAAGGATTAGCTTGCTCTTGAAAAGTGACCCAGACCTTGTGCCTGTCCACATTTGTCATTCTGTTCTGTTTTTATATGATGAGTTTCGGCCCCTGTAGTTTCCATTTTTCTCTCTCTTGCTCCTTGACTTGGGTTTATTATTTTTCTTTTCCGGATTCTTTGGAATTAGTTGCTGCAGCCGTCCCTGCAGTTACCCTCATCGCCAAGGCCGGCATCTCAGGCTGCACTTGTCCCTGAGCACTGAACAGGAGCTCAGGACACCCCTCTGGTTTGCATTCTTAATACTGTCTTTGCATGGGTGACAGTAAGTTCCATGTCTTTACATTTTTTTTTTTTTAAT